>NC_060274.1:63103143-63261872 GCF_021613505.1 Equus quagga
TTGCTCCCATAGCTTACTGCTGGGCTTTCTTAAGATTTTAATAATCTATAGACTCTTTATATCATTGACTATTCCATTTCTTCCTTTCAAATACTTACAGATTTAATTTTTCTTTCTTTACTGCACTGGCTGGGATTTCTTATATATTCTATAATAGATGTGTTAGAGGGAGTCATCCTTGTTTTGTTCCTGAATTCAAACGGAATTCCTCTAGCGTTTTCCATTACAAAAAGGATGTTTGCTATTATTTTTGGTAAGTAACCAATCAGGCTAAGGAAGTACACTTCTATTCCTAGTTTGCTAAGTTATTTTTTTCTTATCCAGAATAGGTGTTGAATTTTATTAAACGCTCTTTCTCTGCCTCAATCAAGGTGATATGCTGTTTTTCTCTTTTAATCTAGTAACGTGGTAAATTACATTTATATATTTCTTTCATAACTTTACTGAATATTTTTTAAAACTATTTTGACAATAACTCAAAATTAACTTTCTTATATCTACATATATTTCTATCTTATATCTACACTGTCTTAAGGAAGTAGATTTACAGCTAGAAATCATCAAAAAGTCATGTTAATACAAACTTTAATTCGAATGAAGGAACACCTTCTTCTCCCGGCCAACGTGGAAGCTCATACCCACAGCCCAAGATTAGAACTTCAGAGAAAAACTCAAAGCATGTAATCCCCTGAGAATTAGTGCCAGTTAGGAAACATGCCACCTAGACCTGGGCAAGCTCTTGGCACTTCTACTAGCAGTTCCTCTGCTGCTGTCCTGGTCACTACCAGTAAATCCTTATGGAATTGAACAGTTAAATTAGAACCTAAGATCCTGGAGGCATCAGGGCCTAAAACTATAGGATTACTCTCCTGTCATTAATTGCCATTATAATCCTGATTTTGTTAGGTATAGTAAACAGTGAAACACTTTTAGCTTTTATATCCATTCATTTTTTAAAAACTATTAATTCCCATTAAAGGTTCAATGTCATCATTGTTTTTGTTATTGTTTTAATTTCTAATATTTTCCAGGTATGATGCTAGGTAGTGGTGAAAATCCGATGAATTCTAACACCATCATCACTTCCAAAATAAAAGTCCAACATATCAGCATGGCTTACAGAGCCCTCAAAGATCTGCCCCTACCAACATCGGCCCCTCCATTCCCATCATTCTTCCTCTGGGGTATATCCTACCTTCCAGCCAAACTTGTAAATTCTCTGAGACCATGTGGTTTGCTTTATACCTCCAAGATTTTGATGCGCTGTTTCTTCTAACTAAGAGAGCCTTCCTTCTACTTTGTGAATTTCTACTTACCCTCTTACACGACTATGCATCAAACAGCACCTTCTTATTTTAACAGTTATGTCAGTGTTGGCTAGGTATGAGTTTCCATTCCAGTGCTTCAATCTCTGGACTGTAAGACATGGCGGGGCTCATCTGTCGTTCATCTTTCTGTCACCAGCGCCCATCATAAGACTTAGCACATGCTAGGGCCTCATAAGATGTCTGCTTAAGGACCGTATTTCAATGAACACGAAATTTGTAATTAAAATATGGAGCAAATAAGTGTCTTAAGTTTGTATTTATTTTCTTAAATAGGATTCATACTAATCTATTTCTTTTAAATGTCTTCTAATTTTTTCACTAATTTAGACTGCCCTTTTTTATATAAAAACTGAAACAAAAAACTTTGTAGATGAACAGACAGGAATGGTACATTTCCAAATGTTATCTGGTGTGTTTCCATGCATAAAATATTGAAAACCACTTCCATGTAATTTTAATTTCAACATTTGAAACTCAAATTACAAAAAAAACAAAAACAATTTTGCTCTTTCTAAGTAAATTACCTCAATGATTGTTGGTTTCCCCACATTTTCAGCTGTTGGAGACCCATACAGGACTCCATCACTATATGGTGTCCTTTGGATATATCGAAGCCATCCAGGTCGGTCTGGGTAACCCATTAAATTTGTGTTAAATGTTATGGGATCATTACTAATTTCGCCTAGATAAGAAACACAGAATTAAGATATAAAACAGTTTTTTTCACACATGTTGCTTTGGTAGTTTCAATCAAAATATTTCTGTCTAAAACTTTTTTCTTACATTTGTTGCAAACTAAATACATACCAAAAAAAAAAAGCCATCTGGAAATTTAGATTAGCGTCTCACGTAAAGAAAAAGTCCTTTTGGTTGTTTAGTTTGTCTAGAAATCTGATGCAACGAAGAAAGCAGATTCATACAAAACTTTTGGAAATTTCTTTTCTTTTTTTGCAGTGGGGGTCACATTGAAGTGGGAAAGTTCTGCCAATGAGAGCTATGTTCTGGGAAAATCTCTAATCATGTTGACGTATTCATTCCTCTACGAAGCCTTCCTTTCATGAATCTTTTGAACACTATCAACTAATCTTAAGGGATATCTCAAACTTATAAAAGTACCATCAAAACAAAAATAATGTAATTTTATTTATTTCTTTTTTTGAGGAAGATTAGCCCTGAGCTAACTACTGCCAATCCTCCTCTTTTTGCTGAGGAAGTCTGGCCCTGAGCTAACATCCGTGCCCATCTCCCTCTACTTTATATGTGGGACGCCTACCACAGCATGGCTTTTGCCAAGTGGTGCCACGTCTGCACCCGGGATCCGAACCAGTGAACCCCGGGCCGCTGACTAGTGGAACATGCATGCTTAACCACTGTGCCCCCGGGCTGGCCCCCCAAAAATAATGTAATTTTAAAACAAACAAAAAAAAATAATGTAATTTTAAAACACTGAAGGATGAGTTGAAAAGACTGTTAGAAATCCAAAAGAACTGTAATAATGACATTTATTAGTAGTAAACAATAACAACAGCGTCATTTGTTAGCGTGGGCCTGGTCCTGTTTCCTGGCTTCTGTAGGCACCATTTCATCTGATGTTCAAACATACCTATAAAAGTAGTACTATCATTAGCCCTAATTTTATTGATGGAATGTGAAATTTTCCACGTTAAGTAACTTCTCCGTGGTCATACTAAGTGGTGAAACTAGAATTTAAACTTGGTTGACTCCAGAAACTATCTTAATTGTTTTCTTCTAAATGTTGGAGCTGTTTGCAAACATAAAATGCCGCATAAAAAGACATTTTTTAAATAACTGATGAAAACACTACCTTTTTTTCTTGAATGAGGGTGAGAATACATTTAACTATATTTTATGAGTCTTCTCAGGTATGCTATTCATCATAGAATCTATAAAAATATTATATTAATTCTAATACTATAATTTTCAGAAAATTAATTTTTGTTACTTAAGAGTTATAATAATATTTTTTCTTGCTATTCTTTCTATATCTTTATTAATTGGATGGCATTGGCGACAATCCAACATAACATAATTTAAACCAACAGTGAATTAAATAACATTTCATAATTGCTATTACTTTGAATAAAAAATTAATCTCCAGGGGCCGGCCCAGTGGCACAGTGCTTAAGTTCGCACGTTCTGCTTCTCGGCAGCCCGGGGTTCACCGGTTCGGATCCTGGGTGAGGACATGGTACCGCTTGGCAAAAGCCATGCTGTGGTAGGCGTCCCACATATAAAAGTAGAGGAAGACGGGCACGGATGTTAGCTCAGGGCCAGGCTTCCTCAGCAAAAAGCGGAGGACTGGCAGTAGTTAGCTCAGGGCTAATCTTCCTCGGAAAAAAAAAAATTAATCTCCATTATATTATTATGAAGTCACATAAAATTCTCATGTTGTAAAAGCTTGAAAACTCTTTCTTAACACCATATTTCATTCTCTTCTACAACATATGTATAGTTTTCCAAAAATCAATGTACTACGTAAGAATCTAAGCCTTAATGTGGAAAATCGTAACTGTATAGCTATAATTATTTCTATGCGAATACAGGGAGATCATTTGCCAGAAGCATGAAATTCAAGACTGGGAAACCAGAAATATGCTTTCTTTAAAATTCAAAAATGAATTATTTCCTTTTGTAATTAAATTTCTAATCTTAAAATGGGAAATATACTACAACAATTTATCACGTATCCAGACCATTCCAAATAATGTTCCTAATATCTGATCATACATCATCTAGATTACGCACATTGAACAAAAAGAACAATTTAGTAACTTAATCACTTTTTTCCCCCACCAAGAACATACCAGGTTTTGGGTAAGGCGGAAATTCCCCCTTAAAATATTCTCTTTCCAAAACATGAACAAAGAGGACACCTGCAGATGGGTACACATTCCGATCAGAGTGCACTTTCGAGAAAATAGTGTACACTGAAAACAAAGAGGAAAGATAAGAGAAAGACAGACAAATAATGAGATATGCTTTTGATAATTCACTTACACTGTGAAGAAGGGTTTCACCATGCAGAAATTTCTGGGAAAACTGAGGCAACGTGCAAGATATTGTTAACAAGTTTGTTTTAAAAGGAAGTGATTTTAGGACAAAACACAGAACAACTCTTCCAACTTGGTGTGTTCAGAGACTTTTCAAACACTATGTAAACAAAATTAGGTACATTTAACATTTTAACTTGTTATTAAATAATGAAGACATCTATAATATCTTTTTGGTAATTTCTTTTAATAGGAATTATTACTAACGAAATACATCATGAGAACTAACCAACTACATAATTGCTACATTTTATTTTTCTCTTTTTCCTTTTTTTCAAAGCAAAGAATAAGGAACAATTTTTAAATCGTAAGACTCTATACCGTATTAACTGTTTGACAGTTAAGACAAAGCCCATCAGACTATGTAACACCATCAATACATGTAAGGTGACTTTCATATATACTTATAGAAATGCACTAGATACTTTTTCGATCAGTATTATTCCCCATATCTCTCCTCGAAATGATTTATTCCATTTTACCTCATCTTGACATTTAACAATTCACACAATACCTTGTACTATGCTACATCCTAAATAAGCAATAACAACTACATAATAAAATTTAGTGCAAATAATTTCTGGAAGTGAAATGAGGCAGATTTCATGATTTCCTGGTTACTTAAGATGTATACTGCGGGTACATTAAAATGGCCAAATTGGTTTGATTAGCTTCCCCCTATTGTTTTTCCTCTGATTTCATCATCTCCAGCTACACATTACTGCCATTACCCTTGTCACCTCTACAATCCCTGTTGGTTTTCTATCTTCCTGATCAGCTAGTGGTTGCAATTTTTAAACAGATAAACTCTACCAGGCCAGTTCTTTCTCTTAGTCACTGATAGATTTGTAAATGTGGTAATTACCCTCAAGAACTCCAAGGCTGCTCACTCCAGGCTCACAACTAACTAAAATCCCTGAATAGCAAGATCACACCGACAGCGAAGTTTTCAGCATAAAAATAGGAACTCCCACAAAATGTTTCTTTATCTATGAAAATCTGTCCCTGCAGTTCTGTGGATGGCTGCCAAAAAAAGGGAACGGAATGAAAATATTTGGCTTGTAGCTTCACGTATCTATTACTTTACTACTAAAAACACAACTTCAAAGGCTTTGTAACAGAGGGAAGGAAGCTGCAAGTTAGGTTTATACTAGGTATGCAGGAGACTCGTTCTTTCCCGACTTGTACGAATCTCTGTAAGTAGTGTTCCCTTGGTATTTAGAGCACCCAACTTCTACCCAAAAACAATTTACTCACCTGTGGAAATGGTCCCATTCCAAAAACGAAAATGAATGAATCACACAAAAACAAGATGAGAATTTGAGGTTTTTCACCAGTTGGCTTCCACAACATCTCCTGAACGCTAGGTGCTGCGGAGAACGTGAAGATGAAGGGGACGCAGTCCCTGCCTTCCAGAGTTCACCATCTGGTTTGGGGGACCACCGCCCACCTAACTAGGTATGATCCAGAGGTGTGAACTACTCTGGCAATACCTGGAAAGACGGTGAGCAGCATGGGAGGCTGGAAAGATCTGGAATAGATTTATGTAAGAAGTAGAATGTGATATGGCTCTGAAAGTACTAGGAAGATTCTGAAACTCAGAGATGGAGAATGCAGGCATTTCAGCAGTGAAGACGTGCAAGATACAATCATGGGATACTGCGGGGCCTTTTCAAGGAAGGGAATTAAGCCAGCGATGCTACGTTCTGGGGTGCGTTTAAGGTAGGGGGAGGAAAACTGGGAAGAGAAGTCAAATCATGCAGAGTTGTGAACTCCTGCTGAGAAGGTTATTTCATTCTACACATAAAGGTGTTTAAATCCTAGATCACAGTCCTACATCCACAGCACAGGAATATTCTGGATAATCTGAAAGAATCTCTTCAGAGCTTACCTAATTTATTCTTTCTAGAGATGAAAAACCCCTTGAACTCTAGCAGTGGATTTTATTTACCTTTGTTATTTTCTCGGCACCTGGAAGGTGTCTGGCAATATGTAAATAATTTTATCAATGCCTACTGCATGGATGAATACACAATCTAGAGCACTGTAGAGGTAAACGCAGATCTCATGTTTGTGGACTAAATATATATAATACTTAATTTAAACTTCAGTTTTATAACTTGAATTAATTCTCATATGCATGTAGCAGCTTATAGGTTATCATCCTCCATTTACATTATAAACTACAACAGTCTCCTTTAGTTTTTGCTGCCCTAAGGTGGTAAAAGCTAGCTTATAAAGCAAAAAGAAAGGTTGTTTACATTAAACAAAATTGAAATGATTCTATTTTCTATACAGTCCTTGGCAGGGCCTGAAGTGGAACCATAAACGGGTACTGCCACTGCCTATCACCTCACTTCAAGGACTACTATAGAACATCTTAGATGCTGCTTTCATAAAAAATATTTCTGTGATCCACAGAGCCAAACCACAATCTACCATGGCCCTCTTGGGTTTAAAGATGACATGCACATTTCTTTATTCATGTGTACTCAATTGCCTTCTGCAATTTGCTGAACTGCATACTTGCTGGTCAGTTACCTTGGCAACTCCACAGTAAAGCCTGCTTCACTTTAAGAATAGTATGCCATCCACTTTGAGAAAAACATGATACAGATGTATGACACATTCATCATCTAGAAATGGAAAATGACTAAGCCACTATGTTTTGTTTGTAAAAATAATACTTCCTTTCTGGAGCATCAGTTTAAATTATGGGTACCCACACAACATTTCAGAGAAGCATCCTGTACCTTTTCCTTTCCCATTTGTTACTTGCAAAACAAATAGCTCTTCAACAGAGGCTATTTGGGCAGTGTTTACACTTAGCCTCCTTTTGAAAACAACAAATGACACAGAAAATTCAAAGTTATAGGGTCTTGTTCTAAACACGAGCTCTATAAATAATGCTGATAGGGTCTGCACCAACACCAACAAAGGCTGTTACTAACAGTGAACACATGTTGCACGCACATATGTCTAGGTAGTACTCACAAACAGTAGGCTTGAAGCATACTGTTGTCCTTAAAAGCAAGTCTTGAAAATCAAATGTAAACACTCTAAGAATCCACAGTACTAAAATCTAATAATCTCTGAAATATACATGTGTACAGTGCCATGCTAATCAAGTTGGTGTCCTAGGGTCTGGCCTCTCTGTGTCGCATGGTTTTGCAATCGTCTGTGGCTAAAAATCCATTACCTCTGCAAACACATGCCACTGGATACAAACGAAACCGGAAACCAGTGTGTGGCTAAACCCGTGCAAATCCATCACCATTAGTGGGAAACACAATTAAACCAAAGTCCAACCCACAGGAGAGTCAAAAACATCATCTTCACACAGCAAGGCAGCTAGATTGCAAAGATTAAAAATTGCAGATAGGCAGTCATAAATAATAGATTCTTTTCTTTTTTTTTTAGGAAAAATTACATATCTGAGTTGAGAAGAGCAAAAGGGTATGTGGGCAAGTGGATGGGGTAATTATTTCACCCTCCGTAAATGTAGTTCCAACGTCCCTCGTTACCACACCATCAAAATCTTTCCACAAAACTATTGTCTGTATGTTTTAGTCATAAGGTATAGAAACTACGGACCATTTCAACAATGGATACTATATGACAGCAGAGAGCCCAGAGCCAAGCAACAGACGGTTATGGCGGTTAACAATAAAGTGGAACCTCATGCTAGCTAAACAGCATTCTGTCTTCCTTTATTAATAGTCCCTTTGAAATTTTATCCTTACAGGAGAAACATCATGATGAAAATACGAGGGTGTGCACTTGTGTGCTTATTTACAATTACTTAAAAACAAAAGCAAATTTGGATGTATTTCGTAAACATTAAATTTTGAAAGGATTAAGGTGGTGCATTGCTAATGAATCTGTGGCAGGTAACTTCACAATTACCACAATGATTATTCTTAATGGCTACGTACGTGCACAGGCACGTACAAAGTCCCTTCTCTACAAAAAAGTCCAGAGAACACTTACCAGCCCTTTTTCTGCATCACCAAGGACAAGTACATGGCTATAAAGATAAACTAGCTGCTGAGTGTGAGATCCTGTAAGTGCCAGTTAGATTTAAATCTTAAAGCCATCTCTCCTCTGAAATCTTTGAGAAGAAAATCACAAAGTAGTGTCAGTATTCACGTCCAGATGACCTTTATTAGGTACCCATTATGTGTATCTCTCTCTCAGAGATGCTTTATCAACACATTAAAAGGTCCATTTATATAATCATTTTCTAATTTTTAAGGTTTAAGAGAATATGGTAAAATCTCAGTTTACCAGGAACCCCAAGGAAGGAAACATTTCAGAGAGCTGAGTTTTCTAAAGTACTCCACGGTCAATCCTCTTTCTTAACGGCATAAGATCGTCATTTGGCGCATCAATTACTGCACTCTGCTCTACTATCCAGTGACACCCTTATGGACTATTTGGTTGCCTTGTCATTTACTGATCGCACTAGCACTAGCAGGTCCTAGTCTGCTAATGTTCTTTCAGGTTGCATGTTTTATAGATTTTCTGTTTTCGCATCTGTAGACAAGTTGTCGGCTGTCATTTCTCATTGCTATCAGTATGTTTCCTATAGCAGTTTCTCTATCCCTTCTAATTTGCTGCTATTAATCTGCTTCAGGTTTAGAAACCAGACTACCAAACGAGGTGAGATTGCACGTTAAAGTAAGAACAAATTTGTACTGTCGTAATGCACGTGGGGCTCTGGTAGATGTGAAAAACAGGAGCCTGCATTTGTAGCATCTATTTTGGCTACCCAAAGACCCTTTTGTGGCATATTTCCTGGTTCTTAGTTGATGCAATATACTTCTGAATAGACGATCCTACTATAATTGGGATATAGCCATCACTTGAGGAGATGGCAGCGTGAACTCCATGCATTAAATGCACTCAGAAATAAATAAGAGTACCATAGAAAATCTTAATTCAACCTATATATTACATAAACACGAACTGCCAAATAAAAACAGATTTAATGTGCTGCATAAAATAATTTCTTACATATTTCATGTGTGGGAAATATATTTCATAATTTAAACAAAGATTTATTGATTAAGTGATCTACTACTCTTAGCATTTATCAGACTAAGAATATTATAACATACTACAATTAACAAGTAATTTATTAATAAGAAATTAAAATCTATTTCTAAAAGCATTTCACTTTTCTTAATTTGCCTCTCACACTCAAGGTGTTTTAAGATGTGAGCTATTCACTGGGAAGCATGACAAGGGTGTTTTAACTGAGTGCAAATTACTTAAAGAAGATAATGCATATTTCCCAACTGTTCATACTGCTGCCTTAATAGTATGTATTATCTGAAAAAAAATAAGAATGAGGAAGATGATTTTTAAATATGTTTAAAATAAAAAAGTTAACACAGAATAGCCACTTATCTGGTAGTTTTAAAATAAACTTTTGCTTAAGCAACTAAATATTCCAATTCCTCAAAATCCTATTTACAGAAGAGACGCTTTTTCCCTGGTAAAGTTAAAAATTGGACTATTGCGGCCGGCCCAGTGCTGTAGTGGTTAAGTCTGTGCACTCCACTTTGTCAGCCCAGGGTTCGCAGGTTCACATCTCAGGCGTGGACCTGCACACCACTCATCAAGCCATGCTGTGGCAGCGTCCCACATACACAATAGAAGAAGACTGGCACAGATGTTAGCTCAATGACAATCTTCCTCAAGCAAAAAGGGGCAGATTGGCAATAGGTGTTAGCTCCAGAGCAATCTTCCTCACCAAAAAAAGGACTATTATTTAAAAAGAAATACAAAAAAACACAATTTTTAAACATTTTACTATATGACCACCCCTGATAATTAAAAATTCCAAGTACTGACAGGAAAACTAAGACTTGTCTTATATTCTGTAGTTTTAACAGCTAAAAGCTCTTTATGAGGCTCAAAGCCCCTGCATACACAGCACTTCAAGAAGCTGCTACCAATGAATCAGAATTGATTCTAAGAGATGAATCTCATTTGCTATCTCTGCATCAAGAGAACTCATTTCAGGGTTTTCAGAGCCTGATGGATTTATGGTTTCCTTGCTAATTTATTTTTTAACATGTTATTTTAATAGTCAAATTGAAATTTAATTATTAAATCAGATAATTACTACAGAAAAACATTTTGAGAGATATCAATATCCAGCCAGGTACATGGCCTGTTTTGTTTTCTCACTTAGATTTACCTTGTGTTTTATCAATCCAGCCTTATAAATATTGGCTTTGAATCAAAAGCTTCTCTCAGCAGTCTGCCCTTCACCTTTGAGTTTACTCAAGACCGAAGTCCGCAGGCCACTCATTTGGCAGTGGTCAGCTCCTGTTTTTATTTCAGTCACAAACAACCCATGCCTAGGCTATAGAATTCATCACAGGGAAGGCATTAAATTGCCTCTTTAAACTTCATTCCTCTAAGAGATATGACTACTTTTCTTTATGTGAGGCACAAAAGAAACCAATACTTGGATCTTTTTCTACCAAAAGCATAAGGGATTCTTCATGAGACTTTTTCCCTCCAACAGAAGGCACTTACCGAAACCATTTTTCTAAACTGGAGTTAAATATTTTGATTTTCCATATGAAGATAACATGTATTTGTTTTATTTTGTTGTTTTTGTCTTAAATGTCAGTTGGGAGGTGGTTGCAAATCATTGTCAACTGGTGATCAATAAACTTAGTCTCCTAGAATGCTGCAGCTGAAAAGGGCTTTAGACGCCATCCTGTCTGGGCATGCCAAATATCCTTCTTTACTGAGAGAGACATCATAGCATTACTTCCTATGTGGATGGCCTCGCATTCTACTCAACCCAGAACTTCTGATGGATACTACCAACTGGAGTTGGCACACATTTGCTCTCCTGTAGAGTTCAGCCCTTCATTTTATAGACAACAAAACTGAACCCAGAGAGACTAAGTGACAGGTTCAAGCCTATGGGGCTAGGAAAAGGAACAGCCAGGACGTGAACCAGGGAGTCATATGGAGTCATCTATTTTGTTCATTTGAAAACATAAGGTAACACACTCGGTGGCTGTACATTATATTATTACAACCCACCACAGAGAGCTAATTATGTGGCATAACGCCTTAACTTTCTTAATTATCTCTCCTGTTTTATGATGAACCAGAATTTGACCAGGTAATCCAAGTTCATTCTATCAATTCATGAAGTTATCCTCATTACACTGCACCATTGGAAGAAGTGAGTTGACAATCACAATTTCAAGAAAAAACAAACCTGAACATTTTTTTTAAAGAAAGAAACAAACCTGAAGTTTAGAAGGAGACATTCCAGCCCTCACAGCCAGAGCCTGGAAGGAGAAACACATCTCTGGTAGATGATCTTTTGCAGTCCTGGAACTTCGTGATCCTTCCTCCTGACTTTGCCGCCTTTCAGAGGCAAAGGAGCACACATATTTTCAGGCCTAGGGATACGCCCGGCTCCTCCCCAACTACAGAGGGAAAAAAGCCACCTAGAGAGAGATTTCTATCTTCAGGCCATGTTGTCCCTTGACTGTCAGTGAGCTAAGGAGGAGCCTCCTTTAAGATGGCAGAAGAGAATTCTACCAAATTATTCAGAGTACATATTACTTCAATCCCATGAATGTCCAATTAAAGTTTAACATTTAAGTTGAAAACAATTAGCAAATCAAGACATAATCACTTTGACTTTCTCTTTCTTTGGTTTTTAGGAAAAAAGCAATGAAAGTTTATCAGTAAACCTAAGGATAACTCATTCTAGAATGTGAGTTGTTCTAAGAAAGGAGAATTTGAAGATGTTTATTTAAATGAAGTATATAAAGGAGTAATGTAAAGGCTTATTTTCTTTTTATTTAAATTATTCCAGAGGTAAATTTTAAGTTCCTCTACCCCTTTCCCAGGAAAAAGAAGAGAGTCCATGTTTAGAGTGCTCCTTATGATTTTTCTAACTATTTAATATATGTCAAGGTAGAATGATACCAAATATGTTGGTCTAAGACATTCTAAATTCCTTAAAATCCTATTTACAGAAGAGGCACCATCCCACTGCTAAAGTTAGATTTAAAACACAATTTAAGATGAAAGTTACACAAAAAATACAATTCTAAATTTATTTTACTATATAAATGCTCTTATAATCTTTTGTGCTCTCTTGAAATTATCAGAAAGCTATGACTGGTATTTATGGTCAAGAACTTCTCAGTGGCCAGCCCGGTGGCACAGCAGCTAAGTTCAGACGTTCTGCTTCTTGGCAGTCTGGGGTTCACCGGTTCGGATCCCAGGTGCGGACATGGCACCACTTGGCAAAAGCCATGCTGTGCTAGGCGTCCCACGTATAAAGAAGAGGAAGATGGGCACGGATGTTAGCTCAGGGCCAGTCTTCCTCAGCAAAAAAGAGGAGGATTGGCAGTAGTTAGCTCAGGGCTAATCTTCCTCCAAAAACAAAAAGAACTTCTCAAAGAACATCTGATATCTGAGATAGCGTTTAATATGGCCTTGCTATATAAGCTACCAGAAAAAATTCTCTTCATATAGTTGATGAAACTTATTACTCTCTGTATAAGATATTTTGATAATACAGAACTATAATGATAGGATTTAAATTGGATGAGGAAACCAGGAAGGCAGAATCTAAAGGATGAACTCAAGAGAAACTCAAAGGATGAACTGAGGAAAGAAGAGAAGGTGGTAACCTGAACTGGTTACCTGAGTAGATTCAAGATGTATTAATCATTTCTATTTTTAGAACTACCGTTACTGCTCAGGTTCCAAGGAGAAAATCAGCTTGAGGTCCAACGGGAGCATGAAGTTTGAAACAGGAAGAGACAAGTATCTCTTGGAGATTCTAGAAAATGCTGTATGTAAGGGTCTTGGAATAGCGCATTTCACTAAGAAAAGCACCGCATTAAATGATTCAGCTGAGCTTAACAGCTGGTTAGAGTACCTTTCTGGCAAATCAAATAGGAAATGGAGGGACATGATCAAAGAGGACAGAAATTCTAGGGATCAAAGTTAAAGAGAAGAAACTGAAGAAAAGGGAAAGGATGACTGCAATTTAGGGCAAAATGGTGTGAAGCCCAGGGGAAGAGTCTTTGGCGACCTCGTGTGGGGCACCAGGGATCAAGGCAGGTCCCAAGTCCTTGGGAGATGACAAAGCAGAAGGACACTGAAGATGGCAACACTGAAGGGAATCTGGGGCCCATAACGAGAAAGACTAGAAAACGGGAAGAGTGGATATGCCGAAAAAGCTGAAGGTCCTCAGTTTGATTAAGGAACCAGCCAGACAAGGACAGTTAGGGGTGATTCCTGTCAGGGAACCTGGGAGAATCCCTCGAGAATATCTAAGAAGCGTGAGGAGAAAGGACTACAGGATGATGGGCGTAGGTCCTGGAACAAGTGCTTCTAGTGCTTTTTAAACCAAATTTTTGTGATCTTTCATGGGAAGGTAGTGTTATAAAACCCTGTTTTCTTATACATATTAGCAGTGAAAATTCCTTAAAAATGCAAAGGTGTTTGTGGGTTTGTTTCAAAGACAGCAGAGTAGAAGAGATGTCAGGGTCCTTTGTTCTATTGTGAAACAGATCTGGGAGTAGAAGATTCCAGTTGAGGAATAATTTGGTGCTAGCTGGAAAAAAGTTAGTGACCCCAACTTCAGGGATGTATGAAGAGAATGAGATAAGCCACAATCCCTCCTCTAAGGTACCCAGGAGGTTTCATCTGGCAGTAAGGCCATGTTATCAATGTTCTTTTAGAAAGATTTTTAAATTGTTATTTTTATAGACACTTCAGTTGCCCCAAAGTTATGGAAACTAGGCTACTATTCTGCTAATGGTCATGACCACACGTAGCCAAAATTTTGTGTGTGTGTATGTGTGATGGTGTGGGGCGAGGGGGATCGTAAAAGCAAATAATCAAGAAATATTAAATAAAAGCTTATTATGATAATTGATATTTTGAAAACAACCAATCCTTTGGTTATTAAGTAAGTCTTTTTTTCCCTGATGAAATGCATTATTTCAAAGGTCTGGCATATTGCTAATGGACACATTTATAGATAGGGAAGGAAAATTTAGACGGAACAATCAATCATTCAAAGGTCAGGTCATCTTTTCAACAGAAAACAAATGCCATCTAATTATTTAATAGCAAAACACATCAATTTGGTTCTGCAACAAAAATCATTCAAAAAATCATCCACAATTAGCCCAAATATTTTATGACTATTTTTCTAAGGTTATATAAATACTGTTTTAAAATGATTTATGTTAAACGTACTTCTTAATGTTTTTCAATGTTATAAATAAATCGTTATAATATCTACACTGGGACAATTTTTATAAGTAGCAAGCTAGTGACTGGATAAGGGGCAACGATAGGTTAAAAACAAGAATTATTTTTAGTTTTTAATAAAGTCAAAACTACAGCAAAGGAAAAAACTTGGAAAATAGCAGATTACGAACACAGAGGATCACGAGTTTTAGAAGATTAGGAAAACAAAATGTGATTTTTTCAGATTAACTTATCAAAAAAAAATCCACATGAGACTAAAAAAGCAAAAAGAATATTGGAAGCGGACATTTAATTGACTCCCCAAAAGGGATTTAGATTTACAGCCTAAACTCACCATCTTTCTTCCCAGCAGTCATTTTTCTGCTGATAATAAAACTGTTGGCCTGTTTGGTCTTCCAGTTAACTGTTCCATTTATGCCATCAGCACAGCTTAATAAAAAAGCTTTTCAAAATAAAACAAATGCATAAAAAATAAAATTAATGTCAAATTAAATGACTTTCACAGATCACCTACTATTAACTGGAATCAGATTCCTCTAGCCCAGCTAGCTGTTTAACTCCATTCAATAAATACTTGCTGCATGTCAATACAAGGAATATATGGGGATAGAAGGTAAACAAGACACAGTTCCTGCCCGTGAAGGAGCTTACAATCTATAGGGATTGATAATTCATGAACAGGTATATGTAATACATAATATAGTACATATGCAATGACTACACACACAATAGTAGAAAGCATAAGTGCTTAAGTGCTACAAAAACACTGAGAGGGAGAGCAATTATCCCTGGCTAGGAATGTTGTGATAAGTTTAAAGTGTCTTAAATTCAGTTGAGTTTTGGAGATATTACACTGGCAGCAATGAACAGAATCGGGGTTAGGGGATTTAGGGGATGCTAACTAAGGGCTATCTCTGGAGTGCAGGATAGCAGTCAGCTCATAAATCACAGTTGAAGCGAAAGGAAAGGAAAGGTGGGGCCAGTTACAAGACACCATGGAGATAATACTGCCAGTGCTTTACAAATTGCTGGACGTGGGCTAAAAGGAGAATCAAATGGCTTTAAATTTTTGATCCAGAATGACACAGAACAGTGATACATTAGGAACCCCCTAAAAAGAAGTCAATTTCAGGAGAAAGATGATAAATTTAATTTGGGATATGTTAAATGCAGGGTACTAGATGAATACCCAGGTAAAAGCACCTAAGAGGAAGATGGAAATAGAGCTCTGGTTTGTAAGACAATCTAATGGGGCTTCAGGTGCAGACATGAAGTTCACCCCCAGAGAAATGACTGCTGAAGCCACAGCCCCAGTGCAATTCCTTAAAAAGATCATGCTCTCGGATAACATGTAGTAGGTGCTCAAGCACAAAGTAATCTGAAGAAGAGATACATTCACGTTTTGACCCATTTGTCTATCCTATTTCCCATCATCCAAACTACCAATCTTACTGCTTACTCTCCTACTTTTCATCTTTACCATTCAGACTTGATATGTGGGCACCTTTTTCCTAACTACAACATTGGGTCTCCTTCTCATTCTCCCTTCTTCTAGCCATCTCAGGTATGTTCCCTCTGGGTTCAGCTCAGTCCAAGAATCCCCCGGGTGTACACCATAGTTTTGTCCTAGCTTCCGGAGCTGAAATAGAGCATGAAGAATGCATAAAAAGTGGAAGGGACAGCAAAGGCAGAAAAACATGTTAATGCATTTACATAACAAAAGCAGAGGATGATTCGGCAAAGAAATAAGAGACAGGGCAGTCAGAGAGGTTGGAGAACTGAGCCTGAAGTGACACATATGTCAATGGAAGAATGTCAAGAAAGAGAGTGTGATCAACATCCTCACCTACTGTGAAAAGGTCAGAGGATGAGAGCTTAGAACACATTGATAGAGTGAAAAGTGAGAAGTTACTGGTGACTTCCTGAAAGCGGAGTTCCAATAAATTGGTGAGAATAGAAGCCAAACTGCAAAATGTCAAGATATAGAAGAGGCAAATACAGTTAATCTTTCAAAAACATTGGCTGGAATAGGGGAACAAAGAGATAAAATGATATGACAGACTGAAGGGTAGCAAGGCGGAGAGAAGTGTTGGTTATTTTAGTGTGGCGAAACAGATTTTCTTCACATGCTGGGGAAGAGACACAAGGAGAGAGAGAGAGACTGAAAATACAAAGGAGCATAATCGATGAGACACAATCCAAGAAAAACTAGAATGGGTGGGACCAAGCATATACAAGTAAAGAAAATACTTCATCAATCAGAAAGGAAGGCCAAGTGAAGATAAACACATATTGGGGTACAGGAAACAATGTTGACAGGGCTCCTCACTTCAGTAAATCAGAGAGGGAATGTATACCTGCTTTTAAAACTGAATTTTGAGTAAAATTCTGAACTTAAACTAAATTGTGAGAAATAAGTTCCCTTCCAAAATGAAAAAGGAATACAATTCAACACCTAAGTTATTAAAAACAAACAAACAAGCAAAGAAAAGCTCAGGTGATCATTTCCGTGATACCTGGGAGTGGAAATCAAAGGCCCTAGCACCGCAAGCAAATAAATGACTTGGTTGGTATTCAATTTTTAAAATATATAAACTTAAGTGTATCAATTTTATATCTGCTAAAAGACTAATCTTATGGATGATTTGCCTAATAAATGGTTGATTCACTTAATAACTGAAATTATATCCTTTTAAATCTAGATGAAAAATACAGTAGTCATTTTCTAAATAATTTAAGCTAACATAGGATCAGAAATGTTTATAGTCTCTTGTGGCAAAACACCCCGTCCCCCAGGGTTCTCCTGATTGCTGGACTCCAAAGGCAACATGCTGGTTACATAAGCTGGCAAGCTCTCTAAAAATACATATTCACAGGCACCCCAAAAAATACATTAAAAATTTCAAAACATATTCATGACTCCACCACGGAGAGTCTACACAGATGGCTTACATAATTTCATCAGGTGATTCTCATACACAAACATGAACTCGAGAAGACCTAGAGAACCCAAGGGTATACAGGACGTTCAAGTGAGTCACATCACATGTGCCAAATGTAAGGCTGACCTTAGAACTGAAAACCTCATCCACTTGTGCCCCCAACTGGCCCACAGATACAGTCAACTTGCAAGAACATGTAAGTCACTGCTGGACAGTGGGAAGTCCCAACCTAGAAAGACAGGAAGCAGGTGGCCAAATTCTTCTCTACAACTTTCCAAAGAGCAATGTATACACATGGATCTGACAAGCAACATTTAGATTTAAACCCATCACATCACCTGGTCCTGAGCAAGGTGCTTTCATAGATATTGCCTAGGTCAATCCTTACAAAACCAACCAAATCTATTAATGTGTTTGAAGATTACAGAGGCTTGATCTTAAAGCAAAGTGGAGTAAATCCAGTAGGCAAGCAGGTACTCTTTAGAATTCTCCACCTCCATGGATTGGGGAGTTACCATAAAGAAAGAATGGTATGAGTGTCCAGACAGCATCCCTTTTGTTCCGTCCTTTATTCTAGTCCAGTGGTTCTCAGACTATTTTGTGCATAAGAATTATTGTTCAGAGTTACACACACAAAACTACAGATTGTACTTTATGGGATTTTAAAGGATTTACTAGGATAACTTAAGTCTATGGGATTTTTTTGTCTTACACTCTGGCTTTTAGAATCTGACTAACCCCACACAAGATTTAACACCACTCCAAGTCCTTGCCGAGTGAACCAACATATTACTGCTCATACTTCCAAGGGCTTTTACAGGATTCATAAGAAAAATTTGACTGGTGCTTCAATTGTTAAAAAATAGAGGGAGGGTAAAACAGGTTAAACACATCCCACAGATATCACCCTATTTTAGGCCAGCCTTGCTTTGCTTATATTCATTTTTTAAAAGTTCATATTGATCCATCTAAAGTCTTACTTTGACCACAGAAGACTGAAGTCCAAAAAATCTAAATAAAAAGACAACTTTTTATGGCTCAAATTGCCAGACATTTGTCACTAAAGGCAAGGCACAATGCCACAGACGGTGTGTCTGCTTAAACATTCCAGTCCCACACCTCGAGGGAGAAATCTCAATCACACAGAAACAGCTATTTGTTTCTAATTGTGTTCCCAACACCATAGATCCACTCAACTCACTTCTTGTATAGAAAATTATAGAAATCTGTACACTGACAATTGCAGAATACTTACTGAAAAAAGCCAGTAAAGTTTGATTTTTCATTAGAAAAGGACCAAAGCATTTTTTTCCTATGAGAACAAATATAATTAGTCAGGATGGGAAAATATGACTCAACTAAAAAAATAACTATTCTATACATAGCTTTTCGAGATTAAATCTAATGTGTAAAAAAATGTCAACTTGTATAGACTGGTTCTTGGACTCCTTCCAAAGATAATGGACCATCCTCAGAAATCTTGAGAGGAACTCCACTGTGCTCACTGGGTCCATGATAATCTATGCTACAATTGCACCTGGATGTGATTTTTGCTCTAACTCATAAACACAAAAGCACAGAATAATATGCATACTGCATTTACACAGCCCAAACTAAGAAGACATTCACCTAATCAGCTAGCATATCAAGGTATACAATTTAACCAATTGCTCAATGCTCCCTCTCAAAAATCATCAAAGCCTGAATTAATCCAAAGGTGGCTGGCATGCCCTTAAACTCCCTAGAAACCATACAATACTTGCCTGTCTTCAGAGTCCATGACTCGTTCTGAGTCTTGCAGCAGCGTGTCTACACGTCATCTGACCTGGGGCAAGCACTTTCTGAAGACACAGTACTCTTTCCCAAACCTGAATAATTTGCTGACTAGGGGAGGAGGGGTCTGCTATTTAATAAAAGCAACTGAAGAGCTGTGAATGGTGACTGATTGCTGATGAGCTAATCAGAATGTCAAGGGATAGAAATAATAAATAATAACTTACTCCAACATCACTGTCTAAGTAAACAGCAGGATGTGCCAAATGATATTTAATCTGATTAACACACTCACCATAGAACCAAACTGTCCAGTCTTTCTCTGTCCACTCTTTTCTGTCTCTTTTCCTATTTTCCTCAAAGGGGACACAGACTTTGGTTCCATAAATTGGATACATAACTCATGTCCCCTACCTCTCTTCCTTTCTCTTACCAGTCCCCATGTCACTATGTCACTCCTTTGCTTCTCTATTTTCTCTATATGAAACTATCCTTGATACTTTTTAAATTGTCTCTTACATTGAAAGATTGTTTTTCACATTTTTCTCTCTAAAAAACTTCAGTTGGCACTATCATTAGCTACCATGCTCGGAGTGCTGAGCGCGAGGTACTGCACTAAGGGTTTCATACATGTTAACTGATTTCATCCTCACATCAAAAACTACAGGAAGTAGGTACTATTAGCTCCATTTTACAATGAGGATACGAAGTTTTACGACCCCAGGACATATGTTTAGTAAGGGGCAGAGTTGGATTTTGAACCCATTTCCTGGCTAGTTGCAAAGTCCGTGTCATCTACTGGTCAAAACTACCCACAAACAGTTAAATGAGAAAGCAACAGTTAAATGAGAAAGCAATCTGTAAACTATATATTTTTAATGTAACTTGAGATATTATTATTATTACTAATAGGTCATCTTCAACTTATTTTTGTTTCTAGAAAAAATAAATTGCCCCTGACTGATGGATTAGAAATGGCCAGCAATGAGGCAATGCCCTCAGAAATTAACCCCATGCGTTATTTGCACACACACAAACAATTCATTAAAATAAGAAAGCTAAAAAGTAAATTGGAACCCATGTGAAAAAAAGGCTTTGCTGAGGACTGTCCACCCCAGCCTCTGAAGGGAGTCAGGAAAAGATAGTCCCAAGAAAAGTGTAACAGCAAGACTTCAAACCAAGAATACCAGAATAAGAAGCCTCCAAACGTCGTTAAAACAGAAGAGCCTGGCAGGGCAGAACATAAGTAATTATTTAATATAATCTAAAATTATTAAAGTTTTATAATTTTAGCATAAGCTAGGTAAGATATGAGACTGTAGGGTGAAATAAAATTGGAGTACATAAATGCAGTGTTTAACATCAGAGTCTCTGGAGACTGAGGGCCCGGGTTCAAATCCCAGCTTCTGTCCGCTGAGCAAGTCATTCACCTTCTCTGTGCCTCGGCTTTCTCGTCTGGCAGCGACAGAACAGCACCCACTTCATAGAGACACTGTGAGTATTAAACGAGACAATACACTTAAAACCCTCGGAAGAGTGCTTAGCACATAATGATGTTCTCAAAAATTGTGAGCTATTACTACATTTAATCTTCAACTAAGATGAAGAAAATTTCAGGTTTCTTTAAATATAATTTTTTTAAAAACTAGACGTTCAAATGAAAAAATTCTTGCCACTACAGTTGGCATTATGGAATGTAGCCCTCTCTTTTTTGTTTTCATGGTCATGAGACACATGAAAAATAGTAATATTTCTATGGCAGAGTGGAATAAACACTGCAAGCTGCTCACGAGCCGGGGCTCCAAGCAACCCAAACTCCACGTGGCATCTCAGCAAGTCTTCACTCCAGCACTGGCCAAGGCGCTCCGGTTGAGAGCGGCAGTTTAACCCTTTTGAGGAAAGCCAGCTGTACTTAAGAAGTGAGTTATATTGACATTTGTACTCTCTGACTCTCATAAACTCTTAACTATTTATTCTGAGGAAACAAAGCAACAAAAGCAAAAACTGCATGGGCACAAGACTTAACTTTGCATTGCACATATCAAAATTGGGGGGAAAATTAAATGTCTAATAAAAAAACTAGCTTGATAGAATCGCTAAAGGAGAAGGGAGCATTAGCCACTTCTCTTGGTAGTTTTACTGCTTTGCTCAAATAGCCCGACCAAAGCATATAGTGGGGTTGGTTTCTACTACCCAGAAACGGTACTGTCTGCGTTCTATCTTAGAAATATTGGACGAATAAGGAGCACCAGTGGGACCCTTAACAAAAGGGATACACAATATATGCAGCAGTCATATGCATCATTACAATTTAATGTCCTCATCTGCAAAATGTTGGACTGTTTTGACAATAAAATTAGTGAAAGGCAGAATATGAAATCGTACATAGACTATGTGAAATCTGGGGGAATAGTGCAATCTAGTGGAAAAGGAATAAAAGGCAAAGTGTAAGAGCTACTCGGTTAGAGAAGCAAACCTGTAGGAAAAAATTCTGTTCACAAGAAAAACTGTAATAATGCTTACAAGATTTTCCAATTTAGAAACCTCTGAAAGAGAAATACTCTCATACTGGTGTTTACTAGAAAACGTTATTATAGAAGCCATACATTTTCATTGTAATACACTCAAATAGTATAACCAGGAGGGTACAAAATACAAAAGTTTCCTCTCACATATTCATGGCCATTTCTCCAATGCCACTGCCTAGGGTATCCACTCTTAACAGTCTTTGCTTCTTTCCATATTCTGTGCATATGCACACATATGTTTGTGCATATATACAAGGATACTCACACCATGCTCTTTTTCACATAAGTGATCACACTTTTTTCACTTAGCATATATCTTGAACATGTTTACATGATATGACATTTAAAGTTACATAGCTTTGTGTTATATGGCTCAACCATAATTTACTTATGGTCACCTTGAACTCAGCCTGTCCGAACTAAGACTCCTGATCTTTCCTTTAAAGTCTGGTCCTCTTCTAGCATTCCCCATCCCGTGAATGGCGCCACCGCTTATTCTCGTGAATATGACAGAAATCAAGAAATTATCCTTGACATCTCCTCCTGCCAATCTCTACCCCAAATTCAACCTACAACACACTCCTGTAGTTGTTTATCCCTCCAAATGTCCCTTCTATCTTCTTCTCCTCATCACACCCTAACCCAGAGGCCATCATCTCCGTTCTGGATTACTGAAGAACCCTTCGACCTGGTCTGCGGCAACCCATTCAGACCCCTCCAACTCTTTCTTCACAAAGCAGCTAAAGCGATCTTTTCGAAATGCAAATCTGACCATGTCCGACTTAAACCCCTCCAAAGACTTCCCATTGGTTTTAGGATACAGTACACTCTTCAAGGTGGTCAAACAGGTCCTGCAAAATTTGCTCCCTGACCTCTTATCTAGCTTCCTTTTATATTGTGCTCCCCTTCTCTCTCGGTTCCAACCTCACTGGACTTCTTCCAGCACCTTCTATTTGCCATGTCAACCTGCCCCAGGGCTTCTACAGAGTTCCTCCTTTTACCTCAGATACACCTTCCCTCTTCTTCTCACTAACACTGACACGTCCTTCAGATCTCAGTACTTCCTCAGAGAAGCCTTCCTTAATTCCTCTGTCTGGACAAATCCCTTACTTAGAAATTCTAGTAGTGTTCGTATGCTTACCATAGTTCTAAAGGCACATTTATATGTGCGATTATTTGATTAATCCTTGTCAACCCCACTAACGTAAAAGTTCCATGACAGCTGGGACCGGATATTCCCCAGCATCGAACACGGAGTCTCAGAACCAGTTGACACCCAAAAAGTAAAGGAATAAATTGTTAGTTAATAAAGATGACCACTATTTTTTCTAGTTTTTCATTGTTACTATCACTACTACAGTAAACATCCTTATACTTTTATCTTTAAGCACTTTCATGAGTCTATCTGTAAGCTGAACTCCTGGAAGAAAACGGCTAGACAGAAAACCGCGTACACTGTACATTTTGATAAGCACATGTAGCGACCTGCTCTGTTTCCACTTCTGCAGGACTGGTCTTTGACTGGAACCAACTCTATAGCTACAGAAAATGAAAGATATTAAAGGCGCTACATTGATTAAGTGTTTCAGAGGAGAGAAAAGCCAATGTAATTTTACCACACAGCAAGAAACACCAATTTGCTAAGGAGAAAAAAAATAAACAAAAAACCTTGGGGCTAATGTTTTCTTTTCTTCTGCATTCCAAGGTAAAAGATCAACTTTACTTCTATGCCTCGTGCATAAGAAAGCGGGGACCAAAACGGACTGAAATGTTTCATCGTAACCCGCTATAAGAAAATTAACTGTGAGTTCTTCTTTCAAATTCCTAGTGAACCCCAAATCTCCATAATAATCAAGTGGTGACCAGATGAATGAGCGAAAAGCTAGAGAATGGGAAAGAATCTACAGTGGAGCTGCCGAACTCCTAAACATTTTTGAAATGACCAGCTTCATTTGTGAGCAAAGAAAAAGTCTGCCTTCCATGTCACAACAGATGCCGTGGCGATTCCTGTGGTACAGACTGCCAGGGATCTATTCTAAAAATCTGATTAGTCCAAGGCAATTAAGTAGGAAGTGAGATGTGCTAAAGATGAGTGCTTTTTAAGTAACAGAACACATTTAAACAGCTATTGCATAAACATTGCACGAAATTTCTCAGATGGAGACAAAAATAAAAATCCTACCAAAGGGACCCAAGAAGAAAACAGCACTTTAGTTTTACTAACATATTAATTTTTTCAACAACATTAATAATCATGCCAGCAACTCATGTTTTGAGACCACCTATTTATTTTTGGAGATAACTTCTTAAAGTTTTACAATTGAAACACTGGGGATCATCTACCTCCCAAGCCCAGCAGCAGGAGCAAGCATTGCCTTCAAGGAACTGGAAGGAGCCAACTGCGGAGCAGGTGAGCGAGCGTTGACAAGCCAGAAGCTCATCTCTGAGCATTTCTCTCTCGGAAATGTGAGCTCAGCCCCAGGAATGCCTGTGGCATCTTCAACAACTGGGAAGCAAGCCATCACAAGCTGCCCCGTGCATTATTACAATCCCACAAAAGTGCACGGCACTTTCAAAAAAGAGAAAATAAGGAGAGGAAAACTTGTTCAACATTAAACAGTCTTCACACCGTCAGAGTTAGAGCAACCACATTTCTGACCTAACAATTTGAGTGAAAGAGAAAGTTTTGGGAGTGGGAGAAAGAGGCAGGAGTGAAAGAAGCAGGGAAAAGTTGGTTAAAAAAAATGACTGAAGAATGTTCTCTTCTTTCTTTACTTTTCTCATCAGAGTCTCCCTTAGTTTTCAAGGCTCCAGGGCATAAAAATAGTTTCTGTGGAGTCAGATATGTTACAGGTTATCACTCCTCGGAAGGAGGGTCCGGTGTGCTACTCACAAAGTAATTTTGACCAATCACATTTTCAAAGCTAGATAAGGTAATCAAAATAAACAATAACAGGCAGATGGAGAGGAAAGAAAAATGTGCCCCAAGACGTGTGAGACACTAAGACTGTGCCTCTGAGGCAGTGAGAAAGCAGCCTAACCTGAAACTGAGAGAAATTAAAAGAGGACAGGGTCAGAAGCTAGTTTTGATTGAAAGGTTTTACTTTCTGTTGAAAAGCTACACATTGTAACTGTAAATATCACAAAGACATATAAGAGGGGTGAAAAACTGCACAGAGAGAACTGCCCCACATTTCCCCCTGGGGAAGAGGAGCCAGCAGCTGAGGGTTGAGCTGTCCTGGACCAGCAGCCAGCAGCAGCCTAGTCCCCTGCACCCTGGGCCCCCCAGCATCCATGGCCACTCGGCCGAAGAAACTGCTCCCAACGACCAAGAAACACCAGGAAAGGACTCACTCTAGCAAGCAAAGCAAAGGCCAGAAGACTCTGCAGGGGGAAAAAATCTTTAATTCTCTTCTCAGATTTTCATGTTTGAAATGGAATGAGAAGGGAAGAAGGAATGTGTGAAATTGCCCTGTTGCAGCTATTTTCAAGTTGTAAGAGATCAACTTGCAACACATAGGACTATTCTTTTCAGATAGTTTATCAGAAAACATAAAATGTTTCTATTATCTTTGTTGTCCTACACTAAAATGTTATCATGACCTTCAAATTAAATATTCATTGCAAGAAAGGTGAATATTTCTGATATTTTAAAAGAATAGACCAAATAAAGGTGTGAAGTTGATTCCCTGGCTGAGCTGCACGAACTGTTAGAAAGTCTCCTGTTGAAATCCATCTCTACCTTTCACCCACTGATGCTTGCTTTGCTTTCCGAAGCAAACAGAAGAGAGTTTATGCCTACTTTTAGTTTTCAAGCTAAACATTTCCAGACCCTTTGAAGATACCTCCTATGACGGGATTGCCAGACCCCTTACCATCCCGATGGACTGTTCTGGAAGTTGTCTAATTTGTCAACATCTCTCGTTAAATGTGACAGCCAGAAAGGGACACAATACTACAGATGTGGTTAATTAGAGCAGGGTACTATTAATTTTTGTGACATATGGACATTATATCACCAGAATCTAAATTTGATTTTTTTTGCAGCCACATCATACCACTGATTGATATCAACTTTCTTTTTCCTCAAAAATTGCCACTATATAAAGTCACCTCCTTCCCTACACACTAATGAATTATGATGCATTTACTGCTATAAAATACCTTTTTGCATAGCACTGCAGCTATTTAAACCATGTAAACTCTAAATCCTGTTATCTTTGTAACAGTTATCCCTTTTCAAGGCTTATATGGATTTTAAAGCAAGCATCCTAGATCTTCATGGAAGTCATTCATAAAAATGTTGAAGAAGAGAAGACCCAGGGCAAAGGCTCATGATCCTTGACCAGGGACCACTCCCGGACCCAAAGCCAGGACCCCACACACCTGGCGGGTGCTGGTTCAGCCTGCCTCACGCTCACAAAGCAATCCTGCTAGTCTCCACATCACCTCACACACAAGAGCATCCTAAAGCCTTGACAAATGCTTGGCTGAAAACAAGATTCACTTATCTTTCAAAACAAAGTGTAAAAAACCTACACATATTAAAATTATAGTCATGTAAAAATATATATCCACACGGAACAAAGAATAGAAGGGAAGGAGCAGCAATGGAAATGTTTGTTCTAGTGTCAGACGATGGAGATTATTTTTAATTTAATACTGTCTTTACTATAGGTACATTGTTTAAAAAATTAAAGAACCAGAATTTTTCTTAGAAAGAATTTCGCTTGGAAGCAGTTCACGTGAAACGGCTGTAAGACCATTGAGGTTCTATCAGATCCTACCAACCTGAAAACTCCAACCAGAAAAAGATTCATTTGAAAAGACTTGTTGCTCCTTACAAACATCAGCTTCTTTTTTTGAATTTGGCATTGCTGCTTTCGGCTTAATATTTCTGGAAATTAGGGAGACAGCAGACTGGAGAAGTCAAGCCTGCAGTTTAGAAAAACCTGGATATTTTGCACGTGTGTGTGTGTGTGTGTGTGTGTGTGTTTGTGTCTGTCTGTCCATGTCTGTCTGTCTGTCTTGTCAGTTTCTATCTCGGCTGGAAAGGGTGGAAAGAACAAAAAACCATCATGTTAATATTTCTGTGAAGCTCTGGACTAAAACAGAGCTTCAGCTTAAGAATCTCTAATGGACACACAAACTCCTATGATCTATTCACCTAGACTCCTTTTTTACACTAAAAGTAGGAAATAAGATCAGCAACAGAATCTGCACTTTGGGGCTTAGAACTGAAGTAAGGGTAAGTTTTAAGAAAAGGGGGTCAGAGAGAGTAAGTGCAAACAGTGAAAAAGAAAAAGAAACAAAGTGGCTGGTTATTCTGGAGAAAATGTGATCTATAAATACTGCACTTATTAGAATCCAAAGAATCTGAATACTTGAGAATTTTTTAACATGTCAGGGTTTCTTCACAGCTTCAGCATTTTGTTTAGAGCATGGTTTTCATCCGTGGAAAACCAGTGTTAGAACCTGGATACGTGTTATCTTTCTCTCTTTGAGGTTGTCTCTCCCCAAGTTTTCTCTGGTGCTATCCTTTGCTATTTTCAACGTCTGAGAGACAAGTGAAAATTCTACTTTCCTTAGAAATACAATTTGTCCACTGTACTAAAAGTTAAGCTAAATATGAGAGGTAAATCATCAGCTTTGAGATTTATGGCAAACTTATAATAAATGGAGAAAATGATCAATTACTAAGTCCAGTCAGTATGTGACAACTGTCACTTTGCTTAGAAATAAATTTTCCCTACCATCTTAAAAGTCAAGCCAAACGCATGTGGTAAATCAGCACGTTCACACATCCCTGGCAAATCAGCATTTAAAACAGATAAAATCTCCAATTAGAGAGTCCAGTGATTATTTAACAAGTGAAAATTCCACTTTGTTTTGAAATACAATTTTCCTCCCACCTGAGAAATTAAGCTCAGTAAGTGAGGTAGATCAACACCTTCACGGATAAACGGCAAATTGTCATAAAACAGGTAAAACGTCCAAACAGAAAGTCTCGTTTATTATTTAACAAGTGAAAAGCCCACTTGTTTTTGAAGCGCAATTTTCTCACTACACTAGAAGTTCAACACAGGTGGTAAAAAAAAAAAAACAGCTTCATAGATCCACACCAAATTCTCACAAAAATGGATTAAAATGTGCAAATACAATGCCCAGTTATTTGATAAAGTAAATAATGCACATTAGCACTTTTTGTTTTACATGTAGTCTCGTGCAAAATGTGTAAGAAATAGTCAACATTTGGGACAAATATCTGAGAAAATCCAAAATTCATTTATGATACTAACATCAAAAAGTGTTTAAAATTCTTCTCTATTAATTTTTGGGGCAGAAGGTTGGTTTGTAATGTTGTTTTGTGGTTTTAGATAATACAAAAATGTTATCTAAAGGGTTTGTTTATTAATGTATTTTGTTTTCATCTTCATATTTAGATAAAAGTTTTATCAAAATTACTTATCTACTGATGTCGGGGTTTTTTCCTTGGAAAATTCTATTTCTAGGCAAAGTACAAATTATTTCTTATATAGAGGAACAACACAAGGAAATACACCAAAGTGATAACTACATGCATGTTAGAATAGTGAAATGAGAGGAAATTTCAGTTCTCTGGTTTAAAATATTTACGTACTAATCTTCATTTAAATTTTTAATTAGAAAAAGTAATTAATATTATTTCCTTTAAAACAACTCTGCAAATTTAATGTCATTTGATAAAGTTCCTTGGAAAGAAAATAATGGACGAAAACTGATTTGATCCATTTTTAATTTTTAAAATTATACATATGTAACTCTATAAAAAAATATTATTTAAGTACATATTTACACATAGAGAAAGTCTGAAAAAGCGGACTCCATAATGCTTACGGAGATTATCGCTAATGCTTACGGGGGTTATCTCAGGCTGAAGAGGTTACAGGTGATCTTGATTTTCTTCTCGATTTTTTTCCAGTTTTCTGGAATTTCTTTCCCATGGATTTTGAACAATGAATAGGAATTACTTTTATTATGATAAAAATAATACTAAAGCTGCTTTTCTTTTTTTACCAAAAAAATCCTGGTTAACATTTTGAAAAAAAAAATCAAATTGGTTCAAACTTTAAAGTGTTGGGATACATTTTTAAACGTCAATTTTCCCTACCATCTACACTGCTTTTTAACCTCACTTTTTAGACGAAGAATGTCTATCAGTTAAAGACTAGGTGAAGTAACTTTTCTGGACAAAAGAAAAAAAATGCTAAGAATTTGACAGCCTGGCAGTTACCAGAACAGTACGCTAAGAAACACAAGAAATCCTGAAATTAGTCTATCTTGCAGACAAGGGTGAATACTAAAGATTAAAAGGCACTTCTGAAAAGTTTAATTGTGTTCAACTTCCTAGAAAAATATCTTTCATTGTTGAAAATCTGCACTTCATTCACTCATCTATCTGAGGGTCCACCTCTTATTTCTGATAAAAAGTAAAACCTCAGTAAATGTGCCACAGTTCTGTTTATTCCTAGAAAGGCTCGCTTTAAGTGCGATCCCTGCCACTCTGCCACCTACAATGGGTAAATTCTTATTTATCCTCTAAGTATAAAATAATCTGTAGCCATGTTACTAAAACATGCCCAAGTTTAGCCTTCAAATACGCATGTGTCTCAGCCGTGTTTCTGGAACCTCACTCAGCTGTGGACAATTCGGTTTTCCATTTTAACTTAAACTTCTTTTACTAAGATTATCAACAGATTGTCCGTTTTCTCATCGCCTAATACTATGAGGCGTTAAATGGAAATCCGTGTTGAGGGTTTTTTTTTTTTTTTTAGCATCCTTCCTCATCAGTATTTTAGAGTCTTCTAACTCACTGCAAGTAATTTTCTCTAACGTAAAATATGTATGTTTCTACGCAAAAATACAGAGAGATGTTTGCGGCCGAATCTCGGCAACACGCTTGAAAGGATGAAACGTGCAGTTACCGTGACTAAATGTATTCGTTCTCCCTACAAGATTTAGAAAAACGTAACGTTGCAGGGAGAGCTAGGTCTCTGCGTAAACCTCGTAATCACCACCAAAAGGCCGTCGCTGGGAGCCTCCGAAGCCCGCCAAGCACACTCGAGGCATCCACAGCTGTTTTTAATTGTTTTTGCTTTCTCGAAATAGTGCACTTGGTGGGGCAAACGGTGCTGTTTGCAGCGTCCCTGGCTCCCAGCCGGGGTTAACCCTGACCTGAACGCCTGTTTAGCGGCCAGCAGTTCAGGATTCCGCTTCCCTGCTCGGTAAAACCTAAGAAAAACGGCGTTTCCGCCGCCAAGAAATGCGTTTAGGAAAAGGGGGAATTCGGTGTTTTAAATGTACATTTTTGTGTTCTCTCCCGATCGGATTCAAGAAGAGGAAAAAAAGATGTTTGTGTAGAAAGGGAGGCAGCTTGACATCCATTTCCTCTGGCTCGCCTCCCGGCCGCATTCGCGGGGGAAGGGGCCCCCCAGAAAAATGGGCAGCGACCCCCAGCTCTTCGCTGCAGAGATCGGGAGAGGTCCGCAACCCGGGCTGGGGCTGGGGGTGGGGTGGGGAATGGAAACTGGAGATGGAATTTCTGCGCGCTCTTGGCAGGGAGGGGCCCGCGGGGGCGCGGAGAAAAAAAGAAAAGGCCAGGGGTCAAGCCTCGGAAGGGACGCACAGGGCCCGGGAAGTGGGGTGCAGGGTTCCCTAGAGAAGGGGTGCAGTGGGGACGGAGGCAGCAAGAAGGGCTGACACCCGGAAAATGCGCCCGGGTACCCCAAACCCGGGCGGGGGATGGGGAGGCGGTGGCCTGTTGGCCCCAGGACCTCCCGTCGCGCGCGGGCCACTAACCTGTCAGCAAGAAGGTGCCAGTGGTCGCGGGGCTCATCCTGCGTGTCCCCCGACCCTGTCCCGTCCAAGCACAAGGGTCTCCCGGCTCCCACCACCGGGGCAATTGCATTCTTGGCCTGGCTAGGCCTGCCGTCCTCGATTCTCCCCTCCCCTCCCTTTCTTCTTTCCTCCCAGCTTGGCCAGTTCAGCATCAGCATCCTGCACCCCCTCCTTAATCCCGTACTCCCTCTAGCGGCGGGCCAGTGTAGCGTGGCCATCGCCCCCACCCCCATCCCCCAGCCCCTCCGCCCCCGCGCCCCCCGCCGCCCCCCTAACCCGCGGAGCACTCTGGGATTTGGCGCCCCCCTCCTCTGTTCAGCCTATATAAGGCTCCCAGTCGGCGCTCCGGGTACACGCGCTTCAACTTCGGTTGGTGTGTGTCGAAGAAACCTGACGGCGACCTGGGGAGAACGGCGAAGAGGGTCCACTGAGCCTCGCGAAAGGTCCGCTGAGCGGGCTCGCGTCCGGAGCCACTCCGGGCTGCGGAGCACCCAGCGGAGCCCACGCCTGGCACAGGTGTGGGACCCCGTCCTTCGTGTCTTCGCAGAGGAGTCCTCGCGTGGTGAGTATGCGGTGAGGATGTTTTTTTTTTTAAGATCACATTCATTCCGCGTTCTTAGCGGGAGCTGCGGGAGATGGAGTAGTTCCCCTGAATGTCTCCACGCAAACCTTGTCATGCCTTTACTGGCTGTACCCCAAAACAGAGTGGAGAAGCCAAGCCTTCACGGCTTTGATTTCCAGCACCCAAGTCCAGATACAGGCTGTAGACAGACATGAGCTGCGGACAGACATGAGCTGCAGACACACATGAGCTACAGACCAATTTGCTCTTCAAATGCACTAGAAAGTGATAGGCGCTAAAACTAATTGGCGCTTCAATGCGCTACGAATTGATAAGCGCTTCAAATGCGCTACAGACTGATGGGCGCTTCAATGCGCTACAACTGATGCTTCAGATGCGCTACAGACTGATGGGCGCCTCAATTGCGCTACAAACTGATGGGCGCTTCAATTGTACTACAAACCAGTATGAACTGCAGCCATATACCAGCTGCGGACTGATTTGCGCCTTAAATGCACAAAATCTTGGCTGCAGACAATTAGCGCTACGAAAATGATACAATTAGAACCACAACAGTGCTTTATTGCACAGGAACTGCAGAGGTACATGAGCTGCAGAATAATTTACACCTAAAATGCGCTACAAAGTAATAACGGCTGCGGAGGTACACACGCTGCACTGTTTTCCACTACAAAAAAACCAGCTGTAGAGGGACATGAGCTGCGGAGTAAGATTACTCTGTCTTCTTAGAGGGGGACCCCACCCTTTGTCTCTAACACACCTTTTGGAATGGTTCCCACTGTTTTTTTCTGCAGGATGGTTCGCTGCATGATGGTGTTGTTAGACAAAATGGAGCCATGGGCAAAAATTAGTGTTTAACATTCTGTCCACACCATTCCTGCTATAGCAGTCGAATGAAGGAGCGCTGATTTGAGTGTAAAAGGGAATCTTTTGGTGGTGGCAGAGCTGGCTGCCTTGCCTAGTTGCGCTTGATTGAAGTGGCGGTGTAGTTGTAGTGGTGGCGCGAATTGGCGTCCAGCAACAGTTTGTGGAAACTGTTGGTTTGCTTAGTATTGAGGGGGATTGGATCTGGAGGTGATGGCTCTTGTTGCATGAAATGAATCTGGCTGTTGGAGCCTGGTGGGAGGGATTTTGGGAGGGGGGATCCTGGGAGAGGCAGGCAGCCACTCTCAGACATGCCCCGCCCATTCTAGCGCGCCTTCTCTGCAGTATGTGCTCAGAGCTTGCTTAGCGCCTCCCAGCGCCTCCTCAGAGCGCGCCTCCTCCTCTGCAGCGCGCCTTCCCAGCGCGCGCCTTCCAGACCTTGCTTCCCCAGACCACGCCTCTCTGAGCCTGCCTCCCGTGAGATGGCCCCCCCCAGATCCCACTTTCCCCTGAGTCCGCCTCCTCGGAGGTGGCCCACCCACACCCCATCCCCTCTGAGGGGCCCCCCCCCAAGACCACACCTCCTCTGAGGTGACTTGGTCAGACCCCGCCTCTCCAAAGCTTGGCCCCTCCCTGAGCCCGCCTCTACAGAGCTGGCCTACGGCCCCGCCTCCCCCAGAGCCACGTGCGCCTGCGCAGTGTGAGGCCCCAGCCCCTCCCTCAGGCCCACCTCCTTTGCGCCTGCGTGCCTTCACTCCCTGAGCCTGGCTGCACAGCCCCACCCTCCTGCGGTTTCCCTGCTGCGCCGGTTTTGCTTTTTATCCACTAGTGTCTAATAAATTTAACAATAATAAGAATAATTAACAACAATAGTAAATTTCCCTGTCATTTATAAGTGCTTTTTATAAGCACTTTGCATATGTTAGATAACATAATCCCACAATTTAAACCCCTTATAGTGGGTTATGAAGGGTGCTCCTAAGCTGACGTGGCTGGCGCCTCTAAGGGCAGTCGAGCTAAATGTTTTTACTACAAATCAAAAATAGACTGTTGTAAATACTTTCACATTTAAGGATTTTTTTAAGACACTAGTGGACCTTTGTGGTGGGACGTACTGGAATCGGATGCCTTGATGGATGCAAATAAGGAACAGCCTGAACTGTGTTTCATAGAGGAGTTTGAAGTGGTTTATTGGTGTTGCTGGCTTGGCCTCTGAGTGAGGAAGAGGCGTTTATCTGCATGCCTGTGAAGCTGGATTTTTTTCTTCCAGCTCTAGGAGATTAGCCCTGGCCAGCCTGCCTACATATTTATTAGTTGTGCCTGGCACATGGTGGACATTCATCAAATATGTGTTAAATGTCCAGAATAAATTGATTTATTCGCTGTCTCCCTTGGTGTCGCAGGTGTTTTCTGGTTTTTGCTCCTGGATCTTTCCTATGGTGCTTTACTGTCCTGAGTTGTCCAAGGGATTGCTTGTCTTATTAAAAATATATATATATATGCATTTTTAAACGCCAATAATGTAAGCTGTAATTATAATACAAAACAACTAAATTAATTTAAAGTATTACAAATAGTTTTTTAAAAATAAAAAGCAAAAGCTAATTATTTAAATTTGGGACAAGTGGATTATTTAATAGTCTATAATTGTCATATAAAATTTGTGTAATGTAACAAAGTGTTTATATTACAAGATTGAGGATTTTAGCTGGCATTATTAAACATCTACATAAAACAAATTTATATCTTCCTGCCCGTCAGGTGTACCATGTTTATGTTTCTAACTAAATGAAGAAATTTGAAAACCTGGTTCTATATATTGTAAACCGTGAGCCAGGACTTTGGGGGGGGAGGCTGGGGGGGTTGTCAGACACAACCCCACACCCCCCAACAAGTATACAATCTATGGATAACATGTACTTATCGTAATTACAGCTTTCAGTAAGTCCCCATTGTCCTTTTACCCACTTGCCACCTTGTGGCGCCTCCCTCTTTGGAAATTCTCTATCTACCTTTGAAAGAGGTTCAAAACAAGGGTAAAAACATGCATACTAATAGAATTTGCATTTCACAAATAGTACTCAAAAAGAAACTTGGACAACATTTGAAACTGTAAAACAATTAAGAGTTTAATGAAGTGTCATCTCCTAATGCATGTTTAATGTGCGGCAGTTTTTGGCTGCCATTATTACTTTTTGATGTGTTTGGGGGAATAGAAATTTTCAGAAGTCATCGTGAAGAGTTAAAAATTAATCAAATGTATTTAATTACTAAATAGACTAACACTGAACTCTTTTTTTATATGTAAATATGGCATCTGTCCCAAGTGGCTTGGCTTTATGTTGTGTGTCCTTTCAGGTTTTAGGAACAGACCTCTTGACTCTACCTCCCCAGCCCAGCCCCTCCTCAGAGGGCGTTTAAGGAGCCCTAGTTCTGTAATTCAAATTAAGTCACAGTGCTCCTGTTGCTGTTTCAACATTTTTAAACTTTACTTACACTAACTGTTAACCTGCCTGTCCACTATCCTAACACTTTTCATGGTTAAACTACTCTGTAATTCTCTCTTTTAGGACTTAGAGTCCCACTCCAGGGGCGGAGGCCTGATATTGGTAAAGGTCAGGGGTCTTAAACTGGTGACCTTGCAGGCCAAATAAGGCCCTGAATTTGTTTGACCAGCATTGGATTAAAACTCAAAAAAATTGAAGGTCTTTGGGGAGGAGTGATGCATCCCCAAGTTACATAGTTGCGGCCCCTCCTGTTATCTTCACCACTCTCTTCTCACTGCTGTATTACCTTCCTGTCTACCAAAAGCTTTTGAGTTTTAAACCCCTATTGATCTCCTTTTTCCCCTAAACAATACGGTAATTGTTGGCTGATTTCCTGATGTATTGTTGTTTCTGTTGCATCCTTGTGTTTTGCAGATGTTAAAACCATCAGACCTGGGTCTCAGTAAAGCCCACCTCAGTGACTGTGATTGACATGTAGGTTGTTAACCTTCCTGACCTGGGTCCCGCTGCACCAGGCCATGCTGTAAATGCCTTTTCAGAAATCTCGTTTCTAAGTTTTGAAAGTATTAATGTCTGGGTGACAGAAGGGGCACCTGAGTCACCTGACCTGTGCTTATTAGTTATTTTTAATGGGACATTAATTTAATGAATAATAATTGCATTATTTTGTAACCTTATATTCTGAGTGTTACCAATATAATTGTCTTTAAGGAGTTAGAAATGGAAACTGAATGTCACAGGCTATGTGTTAATTGCATCTTCTAATTTTTCCTAAACTTTTTATCTTGAATGTCAATTATTCATTGTTTTTATAGCCTAAGTTATTAAAGTAATTAAGTAGCAGGTTAAAACTATTAAAATGGTACAGTAATTCTGTCCCTTAAGGACTCTTTGTGGAGGCCATCCCAACAGCACAGCCCATAGGGAAAGTGGCTGTGGGTGGTGGGGTTGGGGCAGGGGAGGGGCCGAAAGGACTGGGAGGGGTCTTAGGAAGAAGGAGGAAGGGGTATTTCTCCACAGCCAGGGACAGGACTGAAGATTACAGGCATCAGGTTTGATTCTCAACACCTTTTTTTTTTTTCTCTTGAACCGTGTTGGTTGAAATATTAGCTTTTTTTCACCTAACTTTGCTAAATAACACGTTTACCTTTTTATGTAATAAAAAGTTTTATGTAATTAATTTGGCATCCATTTTTGCCTTGATGAGTCAGAAACAGGTGGCTGGGACTTCCAAGATAAAAGTTAGTGAACAGGCAGTCTGCATATCACGTTTTTAAACTTTTGAGCACTTTCCTAAAGTTTTCCAAATATGAGAATTTGCTCATTAAAAAATCATTGAGGTTAAAATAATTAAATTACTCTGGATGCGTTTAACCCTGTTTTCAGGAAGTACACAGGCAGACACTGTGTAATGGTTTATTGTATGTGGGATTTATTGTCACCTTGCCCATAATTAGGATCTTTCATCTCCCCACCCACCCAGCCAGTGCGCCACCCCCTCCCCCGTCACACACACAGAGACACACATACACAGACACGCACACACAGTGCCACTTACCTACCCCTTAGGAGTATAGCCCTATCCCGTCCTAAATTACAAACTTTCGGGTTGGGCTGTGCTGACAAATCTTGTTCAAAAACCAGGGATTGCATACTGGTGATCTGAAAGTCAAATGAGGCCCTGGATTTGTTTGACCAACACAGTATTAATATATATATCTCTGTAGATGGGAAATGCATGCCCAGATTGCCATAGTAACAGCCCCTCCCTGTTTTAATCCCAGCCTCTTTACACAGACAGTTGCTTTGCTGTTTTCTTATTAATAACTTTATTAATATCAGCTAACAGGTATTGAACACTCACTATGTGTTTTACCTGCATTATTTAATTACGTCCTTATTATAAGTTTGAGATGTACTATTATTGGACTTCTTTGAATGTCCCATTTTATAGCCCTGCTTCTCCTCAGAGGCATCAATTAATGTTTGTTGATTGACTGCATAATGAGGAGGGAGACTGATATACACACGTTGCAGCTCAGTGCCATTTCTGTCCCATAGAAAATTCTCTTTGGGAAATCATATTATGATCAGAAAAGTAATTTAGACAATCGGGTGGGTTTTGGGGCAGTTGTTTGTTTTGATAACCAGGTACCTTCTCTGTAGAGGTGGACTAGGGTGGTGAGAGTTGCCAGCACACCCCACCTCCCCCCAGGGCTGATGAATACAGGCATTGTGATTTTAATTCCCCCCTACTTTTTTTTGGTTCCCTATTGGCTAGAATATTAGCTATTCTTCAGGTAACTTCTCTGTTAACAGTTATGATTTTGGCTCTATTTCGTGTAATTTATTTGGTATCCATCTTTGCTTTGAAAGTTTCTTGGTTTGCTCTCTTGATATAAAACTACTTGTTTAGGGCGTCTCAGTAGTTCTTTTATAATCAGAAAGGTAAGCGGGCTGTTGCTACAGTTCTGAATTGTTGAATCATAATGAACAGGTGACTTTTGAGGAGGAAAAGGTCATTTGGACATCAAAAAGTAGGGTGCTTTTTGTTATCTATTTCTTTGCAAGGTTTTTGTTTGTTGTTTACATATTAATGTAAGCAGGGAGAGCAAAGGGATACTTTAAATACTCATGTATTTAAAGTACTTTGGTAGATGCTTTAAATGCTAAAATCTTCTTTGTATTATGGTGCTTTGATTGTGTATGTTGAATTTATGCTTTTATCCTCATTTACAGAAACAAAAAGCTTTTGAAAATAAAAAGAAGAAAGAGTGGAAGAGGAGGCCAGGACTCAGGTCTCCATCCCCACGGGAGTGAAGCCACACCTGGGAGGTCTCCTCCCACCCCAACTCTCACCCTGGGGCCCGACTGCCCACCTCCTCCTCCTCCTCCTCCCCCCAACGCCCCCTCCTCCGCCTCCTCCTCCTCCTCACGCAGTGGCCAAAGGGGCCAGTACATCCCCAACCTGGCAGATCGCAGGCGCGACGATCTCTCTGAAGAGATCAACTCCCTCAGAGAGAAGGTTATGAAGCAGTCCGAGGAGAACAACAACCTGCACAACCAGGTGCAGAAGCTCACAGAGGAGAACACCTCCCTTCGTGAGCAAGTGGAGCCTGCCCCTCAGGATGAGGAAGATGACATCGAGCTCCGTGGTGCCGCAGCGGCTGCTGCCCCACCCACTCCCATAGAGGAAGAGTGCCCAGATGACCTTCCCGAGAAATTTGACGGCAACCCAGACGCGCTGGTTCCTTTCATGGCCCAGTGCCAGCTCTTCATGGAAAAGAGCACCAGAGATTTCTCAGTTGATCGTGTCCGCGTCTGCTTCGTGACAAGCATGATGACCGGCCGTGCTGCCCGCTGGGCCTCCGCAAAGCTGGAGCGATCCCACTACCTGATGCACAACTACCCAGCCTTCATGACCGAAATGAAGCACGTCTTTGAAGACCCTCAGCGGCGAGAGGCTGCCAAGCGCAAGATCAGACGTCTGCGCCAAGGCATGGGGTCAGTGATCGACTATTCCAACGCTTTCCAGATGATTGCCCAGGACCTGGATTGGAATGAGCCCGCGCTGATTGACCAATACCACGAGGGCCTCAGCGACCACATTCAGGCAGAGCTCTCCCGCCTCGAAGTTGCCAAGTCGCTGTCCGCCCTGATCGGCCAGTGCATCCACATCGAGAGAAGGCTGGCCCGGGCAGCCGCCGCTCGCAAGCCACGCTCCCCGCCGCGGGCGCTGGTGTTGTCGCACATCACACACCACCACCAGGTAGATCCAACCGAGCCGGTGGGCGGGGCCCGCATGCGCCTGACCCAGGAAGAAAAAGAAAGACGCCGAAAGCTGAACCTCTGCCTCTACTGTGGAAATGGAGGTCACTACGCCGACAACTGTCCTGCCAAGGCCGCAAAGGCTTCGCCGGCGGGAAACTCCCCGGCCCCGCTGTAGAGGGACCTTCAGCGACCGGGCCGGAAATAATAAGGTCCCCACAAGATGATGCTTCATCTCCACACTTGCAAGTGATGCTCCAGATTCATCTTCCGGGCAGACACACCCTGTTCGTCCGAGCCATGATTGATTCTGGTGCCTCTGGCAACTTCATTGATCACGAATACGTTGCCCAAAATGGAATTCCTCTAAGAATCAAAGACTGGCCGATACTTGTAGAAGCAATTGATGGACGTCCCATAGCATCGGGCCCAGTTGTCCACGAAACGCACGACCTGATAGTCGACTTGGGAGATCACCGTGAGGTGCTGTCATTTGATGTGACTCAGTCTCCGTTCTTCCCCGTCGTCCTAGGGGTGCGCTGGCTGAGCATACACGATCCCAACATCACATGGAGCACCCGATCTATCGTCTTTGATTCTGAATACTGCAGGTTCCACTGCCGGATGTACTCTCCAATACCACCATCCCTCCCACCACCAGCACAACCGTCATTTTATTACCCAGTAGACGGATGCAGAGTTTACCCACCCGTGAGGTATTACTATGTACAGAATGTGTACACTCCAGTGGATGAAAACGTCTACCCAGACCACCGCCTGGTAGATCCTACCATAGAAATGATTCCTGGAGCACACAGTATTCCCAGCGGACATGTGTACTCACTGTCCGAACCTGAAATGGCAGCTCTGCGAGATTTTGTGGCCAGAAATGTGAAAGATGGCCTGATTACTCCAACAGTCGCACCTAATGGAGCCCAGGTTCTTCAGGTGAAAAGGGGGTGGAAGCTGCAAGTTTCTTACGACTGCAGAGCTCCCAACAGTTTCACTATCCAGAATCAGTATCCCCGCCTGTCTATTCCAAATTTGGAAGACCAGGCTCACCTGGCAACGTACACTGAGTACGTTCCACAGATCCCTGGATACCAAACGTATCCCACCTACGGCACGTACCCGACCTACCCAGTAGGATTCGCCTGGTACCCAGTGGGACGGGACGGCCAGGGGCGGTCGCTGTATGTTCCTGTGATGATCACCTGGAATCCTCATTGGTACCGCCAGCCGCCGGTGCCCCAGTATCCGCCGCCGCAGCCGCCGCCTCCGCCGCCGCCGCCGCCTCCGCCACCATCCTACAGCGCAATCTGAATTCTTCTCCTGTCCTGCAGGATCTCTGCCCTCAAAATGTATTCCTGTTCAGCTTCTCAATCAGTGACTATGTGCTAAATTGGGATACTGCATCTTCAGGCCAACCTTCGCTGAAACGGCTATGGAAGATCAGGGCCACCCTCGACTGGCACATGTCTTAAAACACCAAAACACCTCCACTATCTTCTGGGAGACATAATATTGACCAACAAATTATCCCTCAGTTTTCCACTTTGACTGCCAATCTAACTGAAATTCGTAAAAAGTTTACTTCCCAGAGAATTCTGGAAGGCTGGGTTTTACCTACTGAAACCTCTCACCATCTAAATTATAGGCTGCCAAATTCCTCGTTTAACATTTACAGAGAAGCTGATGCAAACAGGAAATGCTGTTTTCTTTATGGAGGGGGAGAGCAGGAGGAGGAGATGACTTTTCTTGCAGTTTCAGTACTCTGTCCACGCTTGGAAGAGGACTGACACCTTTTCAAGGAAGCCAAAATCAGTGGTGCAGTGTGAAACGGCTTCCGTGATCTTTTTGCTGCACCCTTAGAAACTTCACCATCTTCAAACTCCACTTTCATGGTTCTGTTAATTCTCAAGGAGCAGCAACTCGACCAGTTCTCCCAGGAGCAAAACCCCTGCCCCAGAAACACCTCAGGCCTGAGAAGGAAGTGCCCTCTCAGATGGACTCTTGCATGTTAAGAGTGTGCCTTCATATCCTGGTGCAAATCACATGTACCCAAGGACTCTGGCTTTGTCACAACACCTTGCCATCACCATGCCAGCAATGGCTTCCACAGAACTTTAAACCTGGTAACCAGAGACTATTGGTAGCTCCAGGTGTGTTTAGATGTTTGTGAAATATGATCACCTCTCAATCATAAATCAAAATGACTCCTAAGTCCTGTACCCAACTCTTAGAAAAAGAGGCTCTGAGTTAGTGTTACCAACTCGTCCTGGTTCTTCAGAAAGAATTTTCACGAGCATTGTTACTTTGCTGAAAGAGCATCGCCTGAAGTCTTGGGAGCATCTATCCATGTCTCTGCCTCCATATGCATCAGGGCATTTCATCATCAGTCCCCTCACTGGACTATAGCATTAGGATGCTTAGAGAGGGGAAATGATTTTAGCACCCAGACTCACACTCCTATGCCTGGGAGGGATGTCTTTGAAGAAGAGGAATTGGGGCACTGGACACTGTCTTGAGGATATGGACTTCTTTAGTGAACTTCAGATCCAGGAGTGTTACCTGAGGGGTAACCTACTTTAAAAAGATTGGAGTTCACAAAATGGAGACTGGTCCCCTCTAGGGGATGGAGCTGATAATGAGCTGACAATGACTGAAGGGCCTCAGAAAGTGACTCAAAGCAACAGACAACACAAGAGTTGTCTTCGATCCAGTGACATCATCCGGTGTCTCCTGGATGCTTTGTGCTAACCTGGGACTGCCTGACTTCCTTTAGCCTGGTCCCTTGCTACTACCTTGAACTGTTTGTCTAACCTCTCTCTTTCTGTTTGATTCTTTACTACTGCCATTAATCCTGCTGCAGGATTTGTCATCCTTCCTGCCTGGTTGCTGAGACTCCATTTTGCTGCCACGCACGGAGAAGAAAGGCAGGCTTCATGGAGAATGTGTTTCGACACAGCCTCCGATCGCCAGAATACAGTCTGAGCAGTAGAAAACATCATGGTGTATATTTGAGATTGCCTATCGTGAAGAGAAGCCTAACGGTGAAGTTTTATTTTTCATCATTACCTTTCACATATTCATTATCACCCACCCTTTTTCTTGCATGTTTAAATACTTAAAAGTTTTAGCCGTAGGTTAGTAGTGTCCTTTAACAGTGTTTTAAAGTGGTGACTGCTTTCAGAAATTATTTCCATTGAATTACAAAGTACTATCCAATTCTTACTGTTAGTGTTAAACTAATTGTGAAGTAACGTAGTGTAAAATATTTCTTGACTGTGAACTTCCCTTACAACACTGTGAACGAGAGGCTCCTCAGAACTGGAGTATTTGTATCATAGTTCATCCTGTTCATCTTCAATCTTCTATTTTAATGTCATATATAATTTCAATTTATTGATTGGCCTTTAACAATCACACAAAAAGATATACAAATTCAAAGAAGATACGTAATTGGCTATTTAATACAAAACAAGTTTTCCATTTTTTTTTTTTTTGGTGGAATCAGAAAGCTTGTCAGTCACTCGTGTTTTAGAGTAATTGCTTTTGAAATGGTGCATTTGTGCTTCTGGACTATTTTGAAGCATCACTTCAGTTTACCTCATAACAATCCATCCTCCATACATTTGAATTCAAGTTGTTTTGTGTCAAATTTATAGTTGTCAATTGATCTTCAAGCTGCAGAGGGCTTAGAATGGGCCATTGTCTGCAGCCCCAGCATGTGCACACCGACGTTTGCCATCACTGCAAGCAGAAGGCTGGAGATGTTGGCCAACGACAACAGCGCTCATGGAGAGCACAGCGGTGTGGGTTAACAATTTGTGGATGAAGTCCCTGACGCTCGTTTGGCTGTTTAGTAAAGCTTGTGAACAACTTGTTGGCAGTGTGTACTATGCTCTCTTGCTATATATACTGTCTATAAATGTAGGTGTTAAGGATAAGTAATCTGAAATTTATTCTCTAGTATCAGAATTTTATTAAGTTTCCTTTCATTCATCTGACTTATTTTGTTGCTGTTGATCAAACTTATGTTAATTGAATACTTTAAATTGTTTTTTGCATTTTCCAACAAAAATGCCTTTATTCGTAAGAAAGAGAAAAGCAAAGGAATTAAATTTGTATCTGAAGAAGTTAGAAAGGGAGCAAAATAAAGGGTATAAATAAAAAACAGAATTATTAAGCAAAGCCGATAGTCAAGCCTTTGAAACAAATTGGTAAAATTGACTTTTGGCCCAAATTTGCAGTGTTAATTAAAAAATCAAGGAAGATATGAGCTCCCATTGTTAGGGAAACTTAGAACTAGCTAAGGTCATCATGCTAGGATATGAAAGGGAGGAAGTTTACATACATTTCTGAAGGGTCAGTTTAGTTTGAGCAATGAGGTATTTGTATGAGATATTGGCAAGTGGAGAATTAGTTTGATTACATCATGTGAGCTAGCACAGTTAACTTGCAGGTGCACAAAACAAGAGGGGCGCCTCTAGAGAGTGCAGTCTGGATTTCTCTTTAAGTTTGCAGGTACCTCTTGGACTCCTGAATTGATCCAGTTGTCATCCGCCGCAGACATCTAACATCAGATAGAATTCGAAGATTGCGACAGAGAACACTCTACTGGAAAGACCTGGGTAGAAATGAAAGCAGCCTGTAGAGGTGAAGAGCCAGATGGGAACCACACTACATTTTCATTTAAAGAAAGAATGCACATCTGGTGGGACTGGAAGTTCTTTGTTGTTTCAGATTGTAGAATGCTATCAAATTGGTCTGTGGAAATTTGCATTGTTTTATTTCGTTGTGTAATCAGTTTAAGTAATAGGGGATATATAATCATAAGTATTTTAGGGTGGGAGGGACTATTAAGTAATCTTAAGCGGGTGGGATTAGTTTAAAAGTTAGCGTGATATTATGTATTAGATATCTCTATAAGTGGACATGTGTACTTACTTGTGATCCTTTCCCCTGTGATTGCTACCTGTACTGACTTCAAATAAACTTGGAGGGAACTGCAGGGGGATCAACCTATTTAGGGCGAATTGGACATGAATAAAACCTAGTGGGAGAAAGTTCAAAGGTGATTGGATACATAATTTAGTGGAGGCTCTTTGCCCTGGGTATTAACTCCAGGGATGGAGATTCTGAGCAAAGCCTTTAGGGAGTTACAGGATGGATAGATACCCTTTGAGAAATTGTTGCTGGCATTAAAGTGATGATGATGGATGGTAAATATTCATGGAAGTTGTAGGAAAATGATGAGTAAGAGCCCTTGCTCATACCCCCTTCAGTAGCCCTCCTCCTTACCCTGCCTCTTCTCACTACCCCTGCACCTCCTACCTACCCTTCCCCACTTTATTGCTGTATTCTCTTTATATTTCTATTTACTAATATTGTATTGATGTTATAATAAAAATTCAATTAATAAAGATTTAGTGGTTAAGTGAAAACTGTGTCCTGATCATTTCAGCGTCCACTGGCATCAAGGGAACATGGTGGGGCAGTGGAGAACGTTGGGGGGTGGAGAGGGAAGGAAGGTTGGAAGATGGAGGAGTGAAGAGGGTGGGGTAGTAGAGGAGGGGAAAGGAAGGCCCAAGGGTGGCGGGGGGGAGGCAGAGGGTGGAAAGGAAAGTGGAGGAGGGGGAAAGAATGTGGAGGAAGGGGGAGAATGGGGCAGTGGGGCAGTGGAGGAGTTGAGAGGATAGGGGTGGGAGGGTGGGAGTAAGTTTGGAAGTGGCGGGGGTGGTATAAAGAACACGTCAATCAAGCAACCCAGTATCAATTATTTACCCAGAATGCTCCAGGAAATCAACTATATTATTCCAGCTGCAAAACTTCAACATATAAAATAAAGTCACACAATTAGTGCTCTATTGATGTAATACTAAAAACTTTTTTAAGATGCAAAATTTTAATATATAAAATAAAGCCACACAATCGCTCCATTGACATATGTCATAAAAATGACATGATAAAAACTTTTAATATCAATTTTGCTTGGAATACTTGAGATTTATTAGTAGAAAATTAGAAAAACAATAATGAGGAACAAAAGAAAGATATACTAAATGAAGCAGGGTAGAGAAGTGTGGGAAATTAACATACAGGTTTTAAAAATGCCAATTAACACTAAAAATCAGAGTGATCATGAAAGTCACCTATAGTGACAAATGAGGTTCATGAGGCACTCATCCTATCAGATTTTAAAGCACAATGACATTAGAGTTGTAGAATAAAAGGTTACATATAGAAAAACTGAAAAAGGGACTCTTAATGTGCTAGTTTCAAAGGGTTCGTGGGTGCATCTGACCTGGTGGTCACATAAACACAATGGTTTATTGGGAAGGATGCATGGAAGATGGTGTCTAGAGGAAAGGTCTGGCGCTAATGATGAAAACACAGCTAAGAAGTGTCTCTCTTTAGAAGCAGGCTACCCTGAATGGTTCTCCATCCAGCCCAGAGTCCACAGACTTCCATGGTGTGCGGGGTGGTGGATGGAATTGGGGAAATTGAGAGGGGGGCACAATGAAATGTCTGCTAGGAGACTTACTTGTGATTTAAACAATATGGTGTAAAAGCTATTAACCAAATCACTTTGAAAGGAAATTGAACTATCCTATTCATCTCTGTTTTGTTACACCGAGACTCCTCCCCATCCTGACCCCCACCTCTCTCCATAAACCACATGATTAAACAAAACTTCAGGGATACAAAGGAATGAACCTCAAGATTGCATTAAATTAGTTTATGTAACTGCGTCACAAGGCTAGTCCAGAACACTAAACCTATTTTATACAGCAATGGCAATATTTGTTGAAACCCATACCAATTTTATGAAAGAGGTGGCTTCCCACAGAGATATCAACAGTCTATTACATAGCTGTGGCAATTATATAAGGAATCTCTCTTATCCAGTGTGGTTGAGGCCAGTAATTAAAACAATTGTTTAAAGTGAAGATCACGCTATTTTTACTTAAAATGCATAAATATATGCTCATTGGCCAATCTTGATAAAGACCTGTGTTTCCCTGATTGGTGCTCCGTTACCTTTTTTGAATGAATTATACAGTGATACAAAATAAATAACAACAATGGGAAAATACACAACTTTTAAAAACATATAAAAGTAATTAAATATGAGTGTGGAGAAGAATCACTTTTGATCCATGCTTCAAAAAATATAGTAATGGGGGCTGACCCAAGGCTGAGTAGTTAGGTTGGCGTGCTCTGCGTCCTCGCCCGGGGTCTCGCTGGGTTGGATCCTGGGAGTAGACATGGCACTGCTCATCAGGCCACGTTGAGGCAGTGTCTCATGTGTCACAACTAGAAGGACCCACAACTAAAAATACACAACTGTATGCTGGGGGGATTTGGGGAGAAAAAAGCAGAAAAAAAATATAGTAGTGAATGCCAGATAAATTAAGAACTAGTAGGGGCTTAATGGTGTGGGAGGGTAAACAAAATTATTCTTGGAATAATAATGGAAACTAAGGTGAATATTTCTGAATTCATAAGTAATATGCACAACAGAATGAGAAAGTATTTGATACATACCTATAAAATACCACTAATTTATAACCTAAGCACCTACTATTATCCTAGAGAAACTAAGTAAATACCCAACCCTCACCCATAACTCCTTTTCCAGTTTCTTTGAATATATGTAGAGAAAAATCTGGATGGCTATAAGTAAGTGTGTGTGTGTGTGTCTGTATTTATTGACTTCTTTCGATGTGCCAAACACTGGGCTAGGTTTTGGGGGACACAGACCTTGCACGAATGCAGCTGACGGATGAGCACCCAAAGATTCTCTGGCCAGGGTACCCCAGCTGCTCTTAGGCACCATAGTTGCCCAAGTCATTTGTGAGCAGGCACTATTTAATCATCATTTAGTGAAGACAAAGGATGTTTCTTAATTTTTGGCATTTGTTTTTTCCTAAAATTCACTAAAATTCTTAAATGTTTATTTTAATGTGTTTAATTGGGAGTTAAAATCAATAAGAGAAAAGGAGGCTAGATGCTCTTTCCTCCCAAATTAACCTCCCAAGAAACCCTTTTGGCACACAATAAAGCTCCCTAATTCTATTCCCAGATAATCCCTACAGACATTTGACACATGTACACCTAGATTCCTGCTTCCTGGTAACTAGGGATAATTTACAGAATAACATTTTGACCCAAGATATGCAAGTGAAGCCCTGGAAGATCGTTAATAACTGTTTTATGTCTAGCTTTATTGTCCTCATGTAAGAAAATTGCTAAATTAAATTTATCACTTACATAACTTTATATCATTGGCTAGCTCTTCTCAAGCAGTCTATGTCATAAACCATGAAAGAAGTAGATGGACATTATACTCAGAGACAGCCCCTCATGAAAATTTTTATCGATAAAATTCTCCTAAAAAATAATAAAAACATTTTTTCTATTCTAAGAGGTTTCAACATTATTCAATCTCATTTACATTAACCTGATGTTAGAATAAGTCTAATAAAACAGCACAACATCCTACCTTCTAGGCCTAAGTTGATTTCAAGACTGTGTATTGCTCTTTTCTATCACTTTGAGTCACCTGAGTACCACGGCACGTTTCATCACTGCCTAAGGTTAAAGCTTAATTACAGTAGAGTGATGGCATTTTACTAGCTTTAGGACCATGAAACTGACACATCAAGTTACCCTGTCAGTGCAACCCTGAAGTCATGCCCCTTTCTGAGAACTAGGTTTAAACCTTGTCAGTGGGTGCTAAACCTCACCCAAATCCAACATTGGGGTTGAGAGAGTGTTCTCTAATCACCTCTCCCTTTTGAACCTACTTGAGAATGAACACAGAAAGTTAGATGTGGATTAAAATGCATCTGTTTGTCTCTTATTGTTATTTTTTTATTGAGACATAATTGACATGTAACATATTAGTGTCAGGTACACGACATAATGATCTGATATACAGGAGTCCCCTCTTATTCAGGTTTCACTTTGCATGGTTTCAGTTACCTGCCATCAGTTGCAGTCCAAAAATACTAAATGGAAATAAACAATTCATAAGTTTTAAGTTGCCCACCATTCTGAGTAGCATGGTGAAATCTCACACCATCCTGCTCCATCCCACCCAGGATGTGAATCCTTGCTTTATCCAACCTATCCACCCTATATACGCTCCCTCTGGTTAGTCACTTAGTAGCCCCCTTGGTTATCAAATCGACTGTTGTGGAGGTATCATGGTGCTTGTGTTCAAGTAACCCTTATTTTACTTAATAATGGCCCCAAAGTACAAGCGCAGTGATGCTGGCAATTCAATCATGCAAAAGAGAAGCCATGAAGTGAAAAGCTTCCTTTAAGTGAAAAGGTGAAAGTTCTTAATAAGGAAAAAATAATTGTATGCTGAAGTTGCTAATATCTACAGTAACTTTTATTACAGTATATTGCTATAATTGTTCTATTTTATTATTAGTTATTATTGTTAATCTCTTACTGTGCCTAATTTATAAAATAAACTCTATCACAGATATGCAGGTATAGGAAAAACATAGTATACATAGGGTTCAGTACTATATGCAGTTTCAGGCGTCTACTGGGGGTCTTGGAATGTATCCCCTGTAGATAAGGGGGACTACTGAATGTATATATTGTGAAATGATCACCACAATAAGTCTACTTAACATCCATCACCATATATAGTTACAACGTTTTTTTCTTGTGATGAGAACTTTTGTTTTACTCTCTTAGCAACTTTCAAATATACAATACAGAGAATTATTAACTATAGACACCATGCGGTACATTACACCCCCAGAACTTATTTTATTACTGGAAGTTTGTATCTTTTGACCACCTTCACCCATTTCACCCAGCCTCCTCCACCCCCACCTCAAGTAACCGTCAATCTATTCTCTGTATCTGTGAGTTCTGGTTTTTTGTTTTGTTTTTAGATTCCACGTATCAGTGATATCATATGTATTTGTCTTTTCTGACTTTTTTCACTTAGCACAATGACCTCAAGATACCTCCATGTTGTCGCAAATGGTAGAATAATATTCTTTTGATGGCTGAATAATATTCCATTGTATATACGGGCTACATTTTCTTTTTCGGTTCAACCATTGATGGACACCTAGGTTGTTTCCATATGTTGGCTATTGTGAATAATGCTGCAATGAACATGAGGATGCAGATATATTTGTGAGTTAGTGTTTTTGTTTCCTTTGGATAAATACCCAGAAGTGGAATTGCTGAATCATATGGTAGTTCTATTTTTAATTTCTTGAAGAACCTCTGTACTGTTTTCCATAGTGGCTGCATCAGTTTACATTCCCACCAACAGTGCACAACGGTTCTCTTCTCTGCATCCTTGCCAACATTTCTCTCTTGTCTTTTTGATGACAGCCATTCTAACAGGTGTGAGGTGATATCTCATGGTTTTGATTTGCATTTCCTTGATGATTAGTGATGTTGAGCATCTTTTCAAGTACTTGTATGTCTTCTATGGAAAAATGTCTGTTTAGATCCTCTGCCCTTTTTTAAAATCAGATTGTTTTTTTGATGTTGAGTTGTATGAATTTTTTATATATTTTGGATATTAACCTCTTACCAGATATATGATTCGCAAATATTTTCTCCCACTCAGTCGGTTGCCTTTTCATTTTGTTGATTATTTCCTTTGCCGTGCAGAAGCTTTTGAGTTTGATGTTGTCCCACCTCTTTGTTTTTGCCTTTGTTGCTTTTGATTTTGGTATCAAATCCAAAAAGTCATCGCCACGACCAAGGTCAAGGAGCTTACCACCTGTTTTCCTCTAGGAGTTTTATGGTTTAAAGTCTTACTTGAAGTCTTCAATCCATTTTGAGTTGATTTTTGTGTGTGGTGTAAAATAGGGCCCAGTTTCATTTTTTTGTACGTGACTGACCAGATTTCCCAGCACCATTTATTGAAGGGACTGTCCTTCCCCCATTGTATGTTCTTAGCTTCTCTGTCATAAATTAATTAACCATCTAGGCATGGATTTATTTCTGGCCTCTCTATTCCATTTCATTGATCTATGTGTCTGTTTTTATGCCAATACCATACTGCTTTGATTACTATAGCTTTGTAATCAGTTTGAAATCAGGAAGCATGATGCCTCCAGCTTTTTTGTTCTTTCTCAAGATTACTTTGGCTACTCAGGGTCTTTTGTGGTTCCATACAAATTTTAGGATTGTTTGTTCTATTTCTGCGAAAAATGACATTGGAATTTTAGTAGGGATTGCATTGAATCTGTAGATTACTTTGGGTAGTATTATAGTAAAATAAATATAAGTAATATGAACAAGTTCTCTCTAGTTAATGTTTGTATTTTTTTTTTTTTTTAGATTTTATTTTTTCCTTTTTCTCCCCAAAGCCCCCCGGTACATAGTTGTATATTCTTCGCTGTGGGTCCCTCTAGCTATGGCATGTGGGACGCTGCCTCAGCGTGGTCTGATGAGCAGTGCCATGTCCGCGCCCAGGACTCGAACCAACGAAACACTGGGCCGCCTGCAGCGGAGCGCGCGAACTTAACCACTCAGCCACGGGGCCAGCCCCCATGTTTGTATTTTTATATCAAACCAGTGGAGTGTCTGTAGTCAGTTCACTGTGGGCCATGGAATTCCCCATAGATTTACAGACTTGCTCTTGACCCTGATGCAGATGGACTTCTGGAATTCAAGAGCTAGAGTGAAGGCATGGATGGCATTCTGTTGCCAGCAGGTCTCAGTAAGAAAGTACAAGGCAATGTGCTGGGCAGTGAAAGAGCAGTGGCCTTCACTTCCATCTCCCTAATGCTACAGGGGAGAGAAGGGGAGAGTTTCCTCACCGGAGTTCCCCTGAGAGGACAAGCCCTTGTTAGATGGGCCACGGTATGAAAGTGGCGTAAGCTGGAGAATGGTTTCCCTCTGCACTCCCCAGCTTCTCATTCTATTAACCAGTTGCATTTAACAACCAAACCTGTGGGGTCCAGTGGGGTGGCTGGCACACTTGGAGAGGGGGCCACCTATATCTTGGTGAGGCAGGTCTGAACATCTCCTTGTGAGGCATCTCCCCAACAACATGCACTGCTCTTTTGTCTATTTTATGGACTATTTATGGATGGGCAGTTTAGCTTTTATCTTCAGAAACCTCCAAACTGGGTCATATTAGGATGTTAATTAATTCCCAAAATACTCCATAGTCTGGGCCAAAATTTTATCCCATTTACTATTTCAATCTCAAATTATGCCCAACAAGGGACACATGAGGTTGCATAGACAAATTTAGAAATCCATATGATATGGAAGCCACGTTAGAATGTATGAGCACCCTATATTATTAAATTCTGTAGGAGAAATTAAAGGTAAAAGAAACGCATTTTTGAATTAGGTCAAAGTTTAAAATTTTATCCTCTCTAGTTTCTTATTCCATTAAGTCTAGCTCAGCAGGGTGTCACTGCCATCTGGGTGGAGTAAGGTTCCCTTAAGCTTGGGCTGTCTGGCCCTGACGGGATGATGGTACTTTCTTCAGCATCTCCAAAATGTAATTGAACTAACCGCAGTCTCTCGTGTGTCCCACTTCTTTTAAAAAACCAGAGTCAATAGAACACATAAGAATGTTACAGCTACACACACCCACTATCCCCTGCACCCCTTAAAGATTTTAACCAAGCAAAATGACGCTCCTAAGCCTTTGTGTGTGGTATGCATCAGTTAGTATTAGCTTTAGCTGCATGTTAACGAAAACTCCAAAGTAACAGTAACAAAGCAAGATAGAAGTCATTTCTCTGTCAAACAAAAGAAGACCAAAAAGAAATAATCCAGGGTTGGTGGGGTGGCTCTTTAGTAGCAATAGAAATCTAGACTCCCATCTTTCTGGTCCACCATCTTCCAGTCTCAGTTGCTGGCCAGAAGAAGGAAGAAAGGCAGAAAAGCAAAGGGATCTCTCTCCACTGAGTCAGCTTCCTTTAACCGAAAATCCCACACATTTTTACTAATATTTCGTTAGTCAGAACTCAGTTACAAGTTGGGGTGGGGGTGCGGGAAGGTGGAAAAGTAATATTTCATTTAAGATGTCTCTGTTCCCAGCTAAAACTCTGAGATCTGCTCCTGAGGAGAAAGGACATAGCAGTTTAAGTTAGAATAGACGACTCAGTTTCTGACACACAGTACAATCCAGATCCACAGTGATTCTGACCTACTCATGCTGTGGGAAGGAAGGAGAATGAAGAGAATCACGAGCAAAGAGAGAAAGCGTTTGGTTTGGATGTTGCCTGTATGGCAGTAGTTCGCTCAGAGCCAGCTCTTCTGTCCCAAACCTAGCGAACTCACCTCAGTTGTAAGTTGTCTTCCATTAAGAAATTAATTCTGCTGCCATGTTTTCACCATATCTTGGGGATAATATCCAAGTATGCACATGGTTTTATTTCTCAGAAATTTCATTTGACACATTCTTGTGTTTGAAAAATTTTAAAATTTGCAATGTGTTCTCTTCATATGGTGCATCACGCGTATTTAAAATACTTGATTTTTTTCTCTTTTGTACCTTCTCTTGCTGGCACGCAAGACTGAACTGAGGATAGGCATTAAATCATGACAATGCTCCGTTCCCTCTTTTGGGCATATTCCCCCACATCTGTATCAAGGAGTTATTTAAGTAAAGTTCCTTTCATTGCTTTGCCCACTCTCCAAATCTCCTACTGTCTGTCTGTATTTCTTCATTTCCTGCAAAGTTCCCAAGGCATTTTTGTTTTTTTTCCCATTGCCCTGGAAGTTCTTAGGCCTGAATCTGGCCTTCTGAGGCAATTTCTTCCTTGTTTCACATACAGTCAAATGGGGAATCAGACTCAGCAGAGTTCTGAACTGCAGCTGCTGTTGACACCTCCAAAGGCTATGCTCAGGGGCCCAAGAAGGGTCAGTCTGTCTTCTGCTGTGCACTTTCCTAACCCTTGCCTTTCCAGGCCTAGAGTCACTGTTGGTATCAGAGATACTCTGTTTTAACATTCCTTTGAAGCAGCAGGTAGGAGATACCTTTAGTGGCCCCCCCTTTTTTTTTTTTTGCCCTGATGTTTACTCATTCTTTTCTAGCTGTCCCACTTGAGTTTTTACTTTTTTTTTTACCTCCTTCTAAGGTTGGTCTCTTTTCTTTTCTATCAAGAGGAGGGCTAGCACTGATGGAAGGAGCTTGACATTTCTTTTCTAACGTATTCATCTAGATTTTTCTTGGCGGGGTGCTCATAATGAGAGATATGAGGTCAAAGATTCTGAGTCTTCCAAAAGCATCTCTTGCTGAAACAGATTTTGTCTGCCCTCATCAACTCCAGTTGAAGAATTTCCCAAAGGAAATATCTTCCCACCAGTCTAACATATAACCCAGGACTAAGCTCAACATATAATGTTGCCTCAGCTTGCTTATAATGTTCGTTATCTTCCCTGTGTTCTCTCTTAAGAGTCCTCACTCTATTACATGTCATACATGCCTTGCACCTACAATAATTGGTCACCTTAAAACTCACATAATGTTAACTTAGACACTTTTATATTTTTATGCTTGGTCTTGTCCCAAGTAGGTTGAAATCTTATACACTCACTTGATATAATTGGTCCAGTTTTCAAAATATGAATAGTAGAATTCCATTCATTCATTGCTGATATATAGGAATGCTATTACCTTTTGTACATTAACCTTGTATCTTAGAACCTTGCTATAATTGCTTATTAGTGCCAGGAGTCTTTTTGTTGATTCTTTCTAATTTTCTACGTAGATAATCATGTCATCTGTGAACAAAGACAGTTTTATTTCTTCCTTCCAAATCTGTATATATTTTCTTTTCTTTTCTTATCTTATTGCATTAGCTAGGATTTCCAGTACAATGTTGAAAAGGAGTGTTGAGAGGGAACATCCTTGTCTTATTCCTGATCTTAGTGGGAAAACTTCAAGTTTCTTACCATTAAGTATGACGTTAACTGCAGGGTTTTTGATGGATATCAAGATATCTGTAAATATCTTGATAAGATATTCTTTATCAAGTTGAAGAAGTTCCCCTCTAATCCTAGTTTGCTGAAACTTTTTGTCATGAGTGCATGTTGGATTGTATCAAATGCTTTTCCTATGTCTATTGATATGATCATGTGATTTTTCTTTTTTTAGCCTGTTGATGTGATGGATTACATTAATTGATTTTTGAATGTTGAGCCAGCCTTGCATACCTGGGGTAAATCTCACTTGATCATGGTGTCTAATTCTTTATATACTTTGTTGAGACTTTCTGCATCTATGTTCATGAGAAAGATTCACCTGTAGTTTTCTTTTCTTATAATGTCTTTGTCTGGTTTCACTATTAGGGTAATGCTGGTCTCATAAAATGAATTAGGAATTATTCTCTCTGCTTCTATCCTGTGAAAGAGATTGTAGAGAATTGGTGTAATTTCTTCCTTAAATATTTGGTAGAATTCGCCAGTGAACCCATCTGGGCCTGGTGCTTTCTGTTGGAAAGTTTACTCATTATTGATTTAATTTTTTTAATAACTGTAGGGGCCGGCCCAGTGGCACAGCAGTTAAGTTCTCATGTTCTGATTCCGTGGCCCGGGGTTCACCAGTTCAGATCCTGGGTGCAGACATGGCACCGCTTGGCATGCCATGCTGTGGTAGGCATCCCCCATATAAAGTGGAGGAGGATGGGTGCAGATGTTAGGTCAGGGCCAGTCTTCCTCAGAAAAAAAGGGAGGTTTGGCAGCAGTTACCTCAGGGCTAATCTTCCTCAAATAAATAAATAAATAAATAAATGTAAAGATTGTTTCTTCTTGTTTGAGTTTTGGCAAATTGTGTCTTTCAGAGAATTGGTTCACTTCATCTAGATTATCAAATTTGTGGGCATAGAGTTGTTCTCATATTCCTTTATTATCTTTTTAATGTCCATAGGATCTGTAGTGATGACCTCTCTTTTATTTCTGATGTTGATAATTTTTGTCTTCTCTCTTTTCTCTCAATCAGCCTGGCCACAGGTTTAACAATGTTACTGATCTTTTTATTTTAAAAAGCCAGCTTTTGGGCTTGCTAATTTTCCAACTATTTTCCTCTGTTCAACATCATTAATTTCTGCATTAATTTTTATTTCTTTTCTTATCCTTGCTTTAGGTATAAATTGATCTTCCTTCTCGAGTTTCCTAAACTAGTTTGTTGATTTTAGATTTTCTTCTTTTCTAATATAAACATTTAATGCTATAAATTTCCCTCTAATCACTGTTTTTCCTGCATTCCACAAATTTTGATGTTGTATTTTCATCTTCATTTAGTTCAAAATTTTCATAATTTTTTTGAGGCTTCTTTGTTGACCCATGTGTTATTTGGATGTATGTTGTTTAATTTCTAAATATTTGGGAATTTTCCAGATCTAGAATTTTATTGATCTAATTTAATTCCATTGTGCTCTTAGAACATACTTTCTATGATTTCTATTCTTTTAAATTTTTAGGGACTGGCCTGGTGGTGTAGCGGTTAAGTTCACATGCTCTGCTTCAGTGGCCCAGGGTTTGCAAGTTTGGATCCCAGGCATGGACCTGTGCATGGGATGCCATGCTTTGGTGGCATCCCACATACAAAATAGAGGAAGACTGCAGCAGATGTTATCATAGAGACGATCTTCCTTAAGCAAAAAAAAAAAGAGGAAGATTGGGAACAGATGTTAGCTCAGGGCCAATCTTCCTCACCAAAAAAATAAAATTTTTAAGTGTTTTTTATGTCCCAGATTGTAGTCTACCTTCAAGAATGTTCCATGTGGGCTTGAGAAGAATGTGTATTCAGCTGTTATTGCATTAGAATATTCTATAAATGTCAATTAGATCAAGTTGATTGAGAGTGCTATTCCAGTTAATTATATTCTTATTGATTTTCCATTTTGCTTGATCTATGCATTACCTACAGAGGGGTATTAAGTCTCCACATATAATTGCGATTTACCTATTTCTTTTATCTGTGCTATCAGTTTTTGCCTCATGTATTTTAAGGGTCTGTTGTCAGGTACACATACATTGATTATTAGATCTTCTTGGAGAATTGACACCTTTACTATTATGTAATGCATGTCTTTATATCTAATAATTTTCTTTTCTGAAGTCTGCTTCTTTCTGAAATTAGTATAACTACTGTAGCTTTCTTTTCATTAATGTTATTATAGTAGATCTTTCTCCATCCCTTTACTTTTAATCTATGTGTGTCTTTATATTTAAAGTGGTTTTTTTGTAAACAACATATAGTTGGGTTTGATTTTTTCATCCACTCTGACAATCTCTAGAGTATTTAGACTATTCACATTTATAGTGATTATTGATACAATTTTATTAATATCTCCTTGTTTGTAACTGTTTTCTATTCATTGTACTTGTTTTTTTGTTCCTTTCTCCCCCTCTTCTGTTTTCCGTGGTGCAATTGAGCATTTTGGGATTTCACTTATCTCATCTTTTAGCATGTTAATTATATTTATTTTTAAAAAATAGTTTAGTAGGGTTTGCACTGAAGTTTGCAATATTTATTTTTAACTCATCAAAATTTACCTTCAAATAACAAGGGAAGCTGGGAAAGCAAATGTCTGACTTTCACCTTGGTGATGCTCATAAGGTGGGAAATTCCTCAAATATTGGAAGGATGCTCAAAATTGCTGAGTAGCTAAAAAAGAATGACAAATGTCTACTACATGTTTTTTCTTAACTATTTTTTTCATATTTTTCATCTCTTTGCTTAGTGCCTAAAGCAGTGAATTCCTTTCTACTTTATCTTCCAGGTGTTAGATTGTTCTACAGATATTTTATTGCTTTTCAGTCCTACAATTGAGTACTTTAAATATCATAGTGTCATGCTTTTAATTTCCAAGAATCCTGTTATTCTGATAGTTTCATTGTTTGGATGCAATAACCTTTCAAATCTATTAGAAAGTATGAATTGTAAAATTTTAGAGGGTTTTTTCCTCCATATTTTTATATTCATTTTTGTGCCTCTCTTTCTTGCTGTTTGTTTTTCTCAAACTGCCTGGTAATTTATTTTTTTGTATTCATATTTATAAATGAAGGACTTGATTCATCAGGACAGGTGTCATCGAGTTCCTTGGCCATTTTCAAGTTTTCTTTCCTAGAGAGAATTGCCCCCCAAAAAGAATAAGTAACTTTAGGATTCCATAAGTGTGGTAGGGAAAAGTTTAAGGAATGCTCCATGCCAGGGGAGAAAAGGCAACTTTTCTAAAGGGCTCACAGAGAAGAAGCAGACAGAAAACCTGCTGACCTTCCTGAAACAGTGAGATAAAGAAAGGCTCATTGTGGTCCAACTCACTTCAGCCTGAAGCTACATGTCCTGGTTGTTTTCTTCATGTCCATTTGAGGGTCAGATGTTACATTGTTACCTTACTCCAGCCCAGGAGCTCATGGTGGATCCTCATTTTCCTTAGGTCAGAACATCCACCTTAACTCTTCTAACGGGATTTAGCCTCTAGGCTAAAGAATATTCAGGTTGGGACTGTCCCAACTGCTGCACAATTCCTCAGTGATTTGGCTCACTATTTGGCCTGTGGCCAGCTTCCATTAGCAACCCTGCTGACTCAACACTTTGCATTTCTTTGAGGTTTCCAGCACTCATCCTGCTATCTACTGTATATTTTCAAGAAATTCCTCAAATTTTCAGTATGGTGATGACACCCTGCTTCATTTCCAGGGCTTTTATAGATTTGTTCCTTCTGTTATATCACTCTTATTTTTCAAAATGATTTTACAGATGAAAGAAAACAATGTCTGTCATCTTGGTGTGGTAACCACGTTTGTTTCTTTCCACTTCACAATAGATGAATAAACCAGTGGGTAAAATCAGAATGAACATGTTAGCTTACACTAAATATGCATTGGTCTGATTAAAAATTCAGCTTTCATTGATATATTTGAAATTTGTGCTTGTGCTATGATTCTTGGACAAGGGCATCTTTACTATATAGTTTTTGTTGTTGTTGTTGTTTTTAACAACAGAGGCAAGCGAATCTTGGGCCAGCTGCTGAGCTTTTTTTTTTGATGAGGAAGATTGGCCCTGAGCTAACATCCATTGCCAATCTTCTTTTTTTTTCTCCCCAAAGCCCCAGGACACAGTTGTATATCCTAGTTGTAGGTCATTCCACTTCTTCTACGTGGGATGCCGCCACAGCATGGCTTGATGATCATGCGTAGGTCTGTACCCAGGATCCGAACCAGTGAACCCCGGGCTGACAAAGCAGAGCACATAAACTTAACCACTCGGCCATGGAGCCAGCCCCTACTATACTGTTTTAAAAATGCAATGTATCATTTGATGTCTGAACAATTCATTTCAGTACTTCTGAGAAATTTTTTCTTAGCCCTTTTCTGAACCACATGTGTCCATTAACATAAAAAAATATGTTAACATAAAGGTATTTTTCATATGAAGATGAAAGTATTTATTATGGTTATTCTGGAAGGTGGAATTTTGAGTATGTTATTTTTGCTTTTAGATTGTATTTGTGAAGTTTTCTACAATAAACATGTATGTGATTAAAAGAAGGGCATTTTAAAATAAATGTATTTGTTTTGTTTTCTTTCAGTTTGCTTGATAAATATTATACCATGCCCATGGCTATGTAGATAAGTAATCACATTTTTGAGGAGTAACCTTAAGCTATGGAAAATCTAAAAGCATAACTAGCTTTATAGGTACTGGTTGCATAGAGATTTTTTCATGTACTATGGAGCTTAAAACTGCATCCATTATTTCTTCTTTGCTTTTTCCTGCCAGCTGCTGACCTTCAAAACAACATATTATTGAGATGACTCATGAGAATCAGTGTGAAATAGAACGTGTTACTGCTGGACTTTTTTCCCTCCTCAGACTGCTTAAGTACAAAGGGAAGAACAAAGTTATAAAAATTGAGATTAGAAATTAGTCCTGTCAGCACACCTCAAAAGAACTATAATTTTGTTAGGAATGTGCAACAAAAGAATCAATGTTAACTATTCATTTACCAATAACATTTATTATGCAGAAGAAATAATGCATTACCAGCATTATAAGATGAGGTCTCTTCTAAGGTCTAACATGGCAAATACAGAGTTTTGTAGGCTCCATTGTAATCTCGCTAACCCACATCTCTCAAATTTCTCCATAAATTATTTGAAATTATACACACAAAGATGATCTTATTTAAATATTATAACATTAGCATTTGTCTTTATTTAATATTTGGGATTTATCCTATAAAAAGTGCTTGAGGAGTAAGAGACAGAATATAGCCCTACATGTGAAAGAGGCATTGAGAGGCATTTTCAAAATCTGCAAAAAACAGAGTACAAAGTATTAACATTTTTATTTATTATGAAAAAAACAAGCAAAATTTGAAAGCAAGGTGGAAAGTTGGGTACCATATCCCTTCTATGTCATGCTGGGGTGACAGCCACCCAAGGATTATCTAGGGAAATCATTCTCAGAGCTCAATGTGCAGCAAAATCATCCAAAGGACTTACTAAACCACAGGTTGTTCGGCCCCACCCAGAGTTTCGGATTCTCTAGATGCGGCATGGGGCCTGAAAATGTTCATTTCTAACAAATTCCCAGGTGATTCAAATGCTCCTGATCCAGGAACTACAATTTCAGAATTCTCAGGCATTAATTCATAGACGATTAATACACAAGAAGGCCAATAGACTGAGGTGGCTCTAATGCCATGACAGCCTATGTAAGCAAATCAAAATCTAAGAAATGCCTCAAGGTTACAAAATTAAGCTCTAAGGGCCACCAATCACAAGCAGCCAGCTAGGCTTTCAGCTATAGCCAATCAAACGATTTCCTTTCTTGGCTCCTATCACCTAAACAATCCTAACCACTTCCAATTTGGCACTGCCCAATTTGAATCAATTTTTGCTCATATAAACCCTTAAAATGTTTAATATGCTTCAGTTTATCTTTTTTTTTTTAGGAAGATTAGCCCTGAGCTAATATTGGTGCCCATCTTCCTCTACTTGATACGTGGGACACATTCACAGCATGGCTTGATAAGCAGTGCATAGATCCATGCCCGGGAGCCGAGACTGCGAACCCCGGGCCATCGAAGCAGAGCACCTGAACTTAACCACTATGCCACCAGGCAGCTCCCAGTTTATCTTTTAATAAGACTTTTGCTCAATAGAAATGGAAAAAACTTCTGTCCAGTGAAACAGATAACACTAAATACTATAGCCTTTTAAGACATTATCAGTTTTGTATCTTAAGCAATCATCTTATCTAAACATTTCTGTATGAATGTATGTGTGTATGTGCACGCATATGTGTATATAATAGCTTCTCAAATGCTCCTTGAATCAGTTTTAACATCTTACTGGTTTCCTTATGAATGAGTGAATTTGAAAACAAGTTCATATTATATTTGTATGAGAATCATGATTTTATTTTTGTAAAATTATACTTTAATACATATGAACTATTCAATTTCAACTGAATTTTGGTGCTCTTCAGAACTTTATTGCATAATTTTAATCATGTACACAAATCATCAAGATAACATCTTTTTTTTTTTTTGTAAAGATTTTATTTTTTCCCCTCTCTCCCCAAAGCCCCCCGGTACATAGTTGCGTACTCTCCGTTGTGGGCCCTTCCAGTCGTGGCACGTGGGACGCCGCCCCAGCGTGGCTCGATGAGCAGTGCCATGTCCGCGACCAGGATTCGAACTAACGAAACACTGGGCCGCCTGCAGCAGAGCGCGCGAACCCAACCACTCGGCCACGGGGCCAGCCCTCAAGATAACATCTTTTAAATAGAACATTATATATTTTGTGAAACATTAAATTTCTTTGAAATTTATGTTATTTCAACAGAGTTCCTTTTCTTGCCTCAGATTTATGTGCTTTTACATTTTCTTACAGCTTTACCAAAAAGTTGCATTATATAATAATTATTATTAATCAGAAATCATTTCCTCTTCATTTTCATTTAAGTAGCTTGTAAAGAGTCCTTTTTATTTTAACATGTAGAAATATACAACATGGCTCTATGGATGTTCTTCATAAAAATTTGGTGGCATCCATTTTAGGTAGTAAAAAAATACATATTTTAGCATAAAGATATAATAACAGAATTTGGAAGCCAGGAATTTATGTGTGCTTCCAGGAATTAAGAAAATAGTTGGGGGATTTGTAGCTAGAAACTCCCGATTTATCAGTAATTTCTTGTGAGTCTTGAGAAATCATTAAGCTTTTTAATTCTTTTGTATCATTGTTTGCTAAGTATTGTAATATTTGCAGGTATACGACATGGTAATTTAGTGGGTTATAGGCAACATTTATAAATTGGATGGTCCAGTGCAAATAAAAGGTTGTATCAAAAAATATAAATCTTCAAAACAACCAAGAGCTATTATGTCACACCCATTAGGATAGCTACTTTCAAAAAAACAGAAAATAACAAGTGTTGGCAAGGATATACAGAAATTGGAACTCTTGTGCACCATTGGTAGAAATGCAAAATGGTGCACCCACTGTAGAAAACAGTATGGAGGTTCCTTGAAATATTACAAGTAGAATTAACATACGATCCAGCAATCCCATGTCTGGGCATATATCCCACGAATTGAAAGCAGGATCTCAAAGAGATATTTGCACACCCATGTTCATAGTAGCATTATTCGCAATAGCCAAGAAGTGGAAGCAACCCAAACATATGTGGTATATACATACAATGGAATATGATTCGGCCTTAAAAAGAAGGCAATCATGTCACATGCTACAACATGAATGAACCTTGAGGACACTATGCTAAGTGAAGTTGGCCAGTCACAAAAAGACCAACACTATATGAGGTATCTAAAGTAGGCAAATTCATAGAACAGAATTGGTCGTCAGGGGCTGGGGGGCAAGTAGAGACGGAGAGTTGTTTAATGGGTAGTTTCAGTTTTACAACGTGGAAAGTTCTGAAGATACGTTGCACAACAATGTGAATATACTTAACCCTACTGAGCTGTACACTTTAGACAGATAAAGATGGTAAGTTTTATGCGTTTTTTACCACAATTAGAAATAGAAAAAAATAAATCTTTCTAGACAGGACTAACTTTATAGATTTATAAGACGGCAGCTATAGAAGTGTAATTTGAAGCTCACCAAAGAATTCTTCTCTCTCTAACCTGTCTTTAGGTCCTAAATGCCACCCTTAAAGCATCATTCTTTGTGTTCATGAGCATATTCCCTGTTGTGAGTAAATACCCAAAATAAAAACCTATAATCAGTATTTACTTTTAAGAACATTTATTTCAGAGTGTTAAGAGTAAGCTTTGAGAGAATAAGGAAAGGAAAAGATCAGGAGAGCAAGGGGTCCTGGGTGAAGGGAAAGTCGGAGTCTGGTCAAGCCTGATTTTACCTCTGTGACTCCACCTCAGACCTGCACAAATATTTTCCCTTCCTATTTCCTGTTGCCCTGGGGAAAACTGCTGTTACCATAGAAAAGGAATTCGATGTGTCTAACCTATGCATTCCTTTCTAGGGGCAAACAAAAGAAACACTGTGAGGGAATTACTTTCGCAGCTCTTCACCTTGAGTCCATTAGCATGCTCAGTTAAAAGAAACATTTTCCCTGTTTTTGAAGTTAGATTCCTTATTGATTGTTTCTTCTCACTTCGGAGTTTTCCTTTAGTTCTGTAGAGGAACATTACATGATGATCATACAAAAAGACCAGAAATGTGAATCCATTCTAACGTCCATTCAAACACAGACCACTCACCTCTCAGCCTTGTGCTGTGGAACCTACTTCTGGAAGAAACTCCATTCTTAATTTTGTGGTTTTTACACATATACCCCAAAAAAGTAGTTACCATGGAAACTGGGGAGTAAGTAAGCTTATTTTAACAAATAACTTTAACAGAAGTGCTTACTTGCCATTGCCTAAGCTGGAATAACAATAGTGCACTTAGCAAGGGAATATAGAACTTTCTATCATAAAGTTGGCTACTTTTTTTTGCCAGGTGCTCCATAACTCTTCAAGTGTATTCCCAATATAGGAATAATATTTTCTGTATTAATGACATAGGAAAATGTTATTTTGACACAGCAGTATGGTGGTTAGTGAAAAATAAATTGATTTGATTTATATTGCCTTATGTGTCTACATCTTTCCCTTCTACTCTGTCTGAGGCTTCAAAAGGGCATTCTTAAGAGTTTTGTGGGTTTTGGTGTCCTTTATTTTTAATTAAACATTGAAATGATTTATTGTACAAAATTCAGAGAACAGGGTAAAATGTACAGAAAGTGAAAAAAGGCATGAACTCATTACCTTGAATCAGTTTGGTTAATAATTTGATCTATGTTCTTATCAAATCTCGGCTATCATAGCCGAGATTTAGCTGAGATTATTGAAGGCCTTAATTGCAATTTTAAAAGAAACTGCAGACTCCTTACTGAAGTGGCTGGAGTCCATGTATTCAACTGCCATGTTCAGTGTCTCTTTACCTTTATTCTTTAGCAGTTGAATTTCTCTAAGCCATCTATCATTCAGCATGTGTGTGTGTGTGGTTTTTGATTCTTTTTTTTATTGTGGTAACAGTGGTTCAGCATTTCTCATTATTAATGTGCTCTCACTTTTGCTTTAGAATGTTTATTTTCCCTATTTGATATGTAGGATCTATGTAACTTTGGAATTTTTTTTGATTAAAAAAATTTGATCGATAAATACTTGCTATGGGAAAGAAACCAAACAATATTTTTGGTGCCACAGTGTCAGATTCCAGATTTATCTGAAAAATACTCACTGCTGACAGGTAAGTGCTGTGGGACTTAAGATACCAAGAAGGCATAAGCGATGATGAGATGAGATGGCTGAAGTTGGCAATGGTTCTTTCTTCCATCCTGATAAAGCCCCTACCTGCATCTTATGGGAAGTCGGCTTTTAAGGTGGAAGAGCTGAGGACGTGTGTGACTGAAAATTGCAGGGAACTGGGAAATGTTGTAATCAGAAAAAGGTTTTTGGATTTATATAAGCTTCCATCAAAATGTACTCTTTGTCAGAAGACTAGCAATGCTAATAGACTTTTTCTCAGGATACTAATAGATACCATTTACTGAGTGCTTACTGTATGTCAGGTACACGACATTTATTATCTAATGAAATCCTCTCAACCACCCTATAAATTAAATACTATTATTTTTCTCATTTTAGCAATGAAGAAACTGAGTTATAGACGAAGCAAGTAATTTTCTCAAAGTCAATATCTAGTTAGTAACGATGTCAGAATTTGAACTTCGACACTCTGACTTGAGTCCATTTTCTTAACAGTGTTCTGCTGTGCTCCATTTGGTGGATCCAGATCAATATTTCAAGACTCTATGAGCCTTGTTATCAGTCTTTTCTGAAAAAGAAACAGCAATTACCAAATGTCAAATATAGAGAACATTTGGCAGTTTTCATTTTTAAATCTCTGTGGAATGTAAATTCAAAACTTTTAAAATTAAACCTATTACTTTCCCTTTTTTGAAATGGACCAAAAAGTTTACTGAATGTCTTCAATAGAAAATTCAGCACTTGTCTAAGCACACCATTACTGATAGCTGATTCTATAGGTTCTCTGTAATTTTCAATGTGTTTTTTACAATTTCTGTAAGTTGCAGATAACTGATAGCAATTCTGATGATTGCTGTCCCAGATCATGCATATGGATTTTTATCTGGGGTAAATGCAATTGATTTCTCCCTATTTCCCATGGAATAAGCCAGTTTTGCAACTATTTGTAAATTAATTTAAGCAAGTTTAATCTTTATATATATGTGATTCCTTAACTCTCATTTGAATCAACTGTAACATCTATGACTCCCTCGTTAATTAATGAGTTAAAATCTTTGCCAGGTATCTATTTTACGTTTGCATGAGAGTCATGATTATATCCTCTTTTAAAATCTCACACTTCCTTTTCTTCATTTATTCCAATTAGTCTCCATATTCTATACATCCTACTTCAAATATATTTTAAGCCTATCTTTTCTGTTCTTTTTGCCCTGTCCGGGCTCTCATCATCTCATCAGCACACTATAGCAGCAGTCTAACTGGTATATAAATGTTTGCTGAACAACTGCATAAACACCCAGGTTTGGGATTGGCATTATAATAGTTATTGTCAATAACGGGAACAGGTGAATTGGAAATAGCAGGAGATAACAGGGCTCTAGAGAGGCTGTTCTTTCAAAAATGTTTCTGAAGTATGATTTCATTGATACTTCTTTTTCTAATAAAATATTTTAGTGCAATAGGCACATTCCTTACTTCAACAATAATATAATTGCTTTTGCACCCAAAATTCAGCTGGCTTTGCAGTGGCTTGTTGCCTGGTTACATCTCTTCTTCCTTCTTTTCCGTTTCTTTAGGCATGGTTGAGCGACAGCAGATAGTTTGTTCACCACCTAAAGCTTATACTATTCAAATTAACAGTAATACATTCAGTTTCTTATTTTTTAGTCTCGATAATAGGATTGATTTGACTGGTGATAGTAGGGGATGAAGAATGGGGCCTCTTCAACATGTAAAATTTCCTTCGCTATTCAGAGTATTAAATGCTTTAGGCTCCTCCTCTAAAGAATACCCCTCAAAAATGTCCTTTGTCCCAGCCACATGTAAAAGAATGAAAAGTGACCATTCTTTTTCACCATTCAGAAAAATAAACTCAAAATGGATCAAAGACCTAAAGGTACGACCTGAAACCATAAGGCTTCTAGAAGAAAATATAGGCAGTACATTCTTTGACATCAGCATCAAAAGGATCTTTTTGGACACCATGTCTTCTCAGACAAGGGAAACAATAGAAAGAATAAACACATGGGACTTAATCAGGCTAAAGAGTTTCTTCAAGGCAAGGGAAAACAGGATTGAAACAAAAAAACAACCCACCAATTGGGAAAAAATATTTGCAATTCATATATCCGACAAAGGGTTAATCTCCATACTATCTAAAGAACTCACCAACTCAACAACAAAAAATCAAACAATCTGATCTAAAAATGGGCAGGGGACATGAACAGACATTTCTCCAAAGAAGATATATGGATGGCCAATAGGCACATGAAAAGATGCTCATCATCACTGATCATCAGGGAAATGCAAATCAAAACCACACTAAGATATCACCTTACACCTGTTAGAATGGCAAAAATAACCAAAACAAAAAGCAACAAATGTTGGAGAGGTTGTGGAGAAAAAGAAACCCTCATGCACTACTGGTGAGAATGCAAACTAGTGCAGCCACTATGGAAAACAGTACAGAGATTTCTCAAAAAATTAAAAATAGAAATACCATATGACCCAGCCATCCCACTACTGGGTATTTATCCAAAGAACTTGAAATCAGCAATTCCAAAAGTCCCATGCACCCCTGTGTTCATTGCAGCATTATTTACAATAGCCAAGACAAGGAAGCAACCTAAGTGCCCATCAACTGATGATTGGATAAAGAAGATATGGTATATATATATATATATATGTATATACACAATGGAATACTACTCAGCCATAAAAAAGGATAAAATCATCCCATTCACAACAACATGGATGGACCTTGAGGTAATTATGTTAAGTGAAATAAGCCAGATAGAGAAAGACAATCTCTGTATGACCCCACTCATATGTGGAAGTTAAACATGTAGACAAAGATAACAGATTAGTCGTTACCAAGGGAAAGGGGGGGTCAGGGGTGGGCACAAAAGGTGAAGTGGTGCACCTACAACACGACTGACAAACAGTAATGTACAACTGAAATTTCACAAGGTCATAACCTATCATAATCTCAATAAAAAGTTTTTAAAAAAATGTTGTTTGTCCAAAGTTGTTTTGTTGTTGTTGTTCTTGTTGTTTTCCAAGCACTTCCTCTGGTAGGTGCCAACTTCAAAGTCCATTGTTGCATATTCTTGTGGCAACATAAACAGCATAAACTGTAGCCCAGAATGCTCACACATAATCTGAATATACTAATTTAAGAGTGAAAAAATGCCCTGTGTAAATCCTTGAACCTCAGGATGACACCTGGAACCACTGTTTGGAATCTAGAGGTCATATGCAGGGCAGGTAGATAAAGAGCTTTCCACAAATAAGTTCTAAAGCTGGAGGGATGCCAACGATTAGCTATGAAGATACTAAAAGTATCCTCAATGAACCCTTTTTTCTGAAGTTTCTTTGACTGCACACACAAAATGATTAAAAATAATCCTCTTCCGAAGGCTCGGAAGCCATCCAGTACTTGCCTAAGTGTCAGCAAGAATAGGAAGGCTTTAACGTTCTTGAAAGTCTCAGGCATATTGAATTTGCCATTAGCAAAATATTGGAATTTATGAGGACCAACAGCTGAAGAAAAGAAAGGGGGGCTGTCCTCTTCCTATTTAAGTTGAAACTGCAAAGGCTGTATGTTTCCATTTTTGGCTGCCAAATTGTTACTACGTAAATATTGCTAAGAACGCCCATTTTATCTAGATGCCTTATAAAATGGATAAGATGTCAAAATACTCCTCTAAAACAAGGAATTTCAAACTTCAGTAAAATTTTTAAATCAAGTGGCTTCAATATTTTTCTAAATGGTACTTTCCCACAGATATGAATCTAATGAATGCCCAGACACAATGAAAATTTATGTATATATCTGTTAGAAAAATTTCCCTTTCTATTGAAATTATTTTATTATAAAATTGTGGGCAATTTTTTTTCACTAACACAAACCTGTTCTTAGCTTTCATTAAGAAAATTATCTGTGAACTAATACATAATTATACAACCCTATGTTTCCTAATCTTTTTTCACTTAGGAACTCTGAGTTTTAAAAAATCATTTCATCCATTTTTGTAAGGTATACAATAAAAAGTGAACATAAGTGAAATATTTTAACATTAGCATATCAACAAACAATACAATATATTTATTTAAAATAATAATTTTTAATATTTAAAATGTTAATATCTAATAAGTTTTAAAATATATAAAGATAAATTTAGACTCCTTCCTGTTCAATAAGAAAACAAGGTGCTTAATTTCCTTTGAATTAGTCACGTAAGACAAAGCCCACTGTGTCAAAAATACTATTTAAAATAAAATGTTTTCTTTTAGTACTGAATTTATGTTAAAAAAATATTAATATGTAGCAAAATGTTATGCATCAAAAAGACTAAAAACACCTTTCATGACCTTGCAATTTTAGCATATTCTTCAAAAACTCAACAGATTTGTTTAAAAAAAATTTTTTTTTATTGATAAGGCAAAAGTGGTGTTTTCAGGCTATTTCTGACAATCTTTCAACAAAGAAAATTGCTTTAGGGTATAGTAATTCACAATACCTAGATTACACATTATGTTTTCTCATTATAACCTAAGTTTTTGAAGTCCTTCTCTTGAAGAACTATTTAAGACTATAGCTCTGGATCTGGTGAAGAATAGCTTTTGTATTATAACCACCAAGGAAGCAGAACTGCCTGCTTCATAGCATGACTAAATTGATAAGATTGATTTATTACAGTAACTAAAATGTCAAAATTGAGGTGAGTAAGCTTCTCCATTGGGGTATAATACATAACTCTTTCATAAGAATTTTATCAATATTTTCCCCTGGATAAGATCATATCATGGACAATGAAGGCATCAACAAATCTCTTGAGCCCGTCAATTTATTTTGCACAATGTACAATCTCAGATAATTTTATGTAAAGAACATTTTATCTGTACAAAATTATCCTTTCATTTGACAGTTCTCCCCATGAATTTCTTATAATAATGATAAGTTAATTCAGACATATAAAGTATATCAAAGCAACCTAAAACATTTCTGGCATCTCTCTTTTTATAAGATAAATGTATAAATCATTGTGATTTTCCAGGGGGTCTTTGAGAAATCTCAAAGGTAATTTTAATGTTAGTTTTAAAAGATATCTAGTGCTCATTTTGGCAGTACATATACTAAAATTGGATGATATAGAGAAGATTAGCATGGTCCCTGCATAAGTATGACATGCAAATTTGTAAAGCATTCCATGTTTTTTCAGCAAATGGTGTTAGCAAAATGGAATATTCACATGCAAAAGAATGAAGCTGAACTCTTAACTCACACCATATACAAAAGATTAACTTAAAGTGAACCAAAGACCTAAACATAACAGCTAAAACTACAAAACTCTTAGAAGAAAATATATGGGAAAAGCTTCATGACATTGGATTTGGCAATGCTTTCTTGGATATGACACCAAACGCACAGGCAACAACAACAAAAAATAGATAAATTGGTCTATGCCAAAATTAAAAAGTTTTGTGCATCAAAGGACAGTATTAACAGAGTGAAAAGGAAACCCATGAAATGGAAAAAAAATTGCAAATCCTATATCTGATTAGGAGATAATATTCGGAATATATAAAGAACTTCTACTACTAAACCAAAAAATAAACAACGAGATTTGAAAATAGGCAAAGAAATTGAACAGACAATTCTCCAGAGAAAATACACAAATGGCTAAAAAGCACATGAAAAAATGTTCAAATCACTAATCATTAGAGAAATGCAAATCAAAACCACAATGAGATATGATTTCACAACCATTAAGAGAGCTATTTTCAAAAAACAGAAAATAACAAATGTTGACAAAGATGTGGAGAAACAGGAAACCTTGGCATGGTGGTGCCAAGATAAAATGGTGCAACCACTATGGAAACTGGTATGACGGTTCCTAAAAAACAATTGAACATAGAATTACCATATAATCCAGCAATTCCACTTCTGGGTATATACCCCAAAGGCTTGTACAGCCATGTGCGTAGCAGCATTACTCACAATAGCCAAAAGGTGAAAGCAATACAAGTACCCATGAAAGGATGAGTGAAAAAACGAGATGTAGTACACACACGCAATGGAGTATTACTCAGCTTTAAAAGGAAAAGAATTCTGACACATGCTACAACTTGGATGGATCTTGAAGACATTCTGAGTGAGCTAAACCAGTCACAATAGGACAACTACTATATGACTCCACTTTTATGATCTACTTAGAGTAGTCAAATTCATAGAGACAGAAAGTAGAATGTTGGTTGCCAGGGGCTGGGGGGAGACAGGAATGGGAAGCTTTGTTTAATGGGTGTGGAGTTTCAGTCGGGGAAGATGAAAAAGTTCTGGAGATGGATGGTGGTGATGGTTGCAAAACAATGTGAATGTACATATTGTACTTAATGCCACTTAAAAATGGTTAAGATGGTAAATTTTATGTTATGTGTATTTTTACCACAATAAAAAAAATGAAAAAGACATCCTAAAAAATTTATTTTTCTGAGTTTAGGATCTGATCTTGAGGAAGCAAAATAAAGAATTGCCAGAAAAAATTTGGTCATTTGATTGAGACAGGAACACAATTACCTGTGAGCAATGACAAGTTATAGCCTAACCACACATAAATCAAAATAGCAAGAATATTTTATGATAAAAATAGAAGAAGGTAACAAAATTGTAAGGAACTTCAGCTATTCTGAAGAGATGAACTTTTTAAAAGAGTTATCAGAAACATAATAAAGTCAGCACATATCACAGAAAATTATTGTAGTGATATACAGAATTTCTGCTAAACTTGCAGATTACACAGAAGGTAAAAAATAACCTTTTATTCCCCTTGTTAAAAGCGGACTAAATATTTCAAGATTAATTTACATTTTCATAGGGGGAAAATGAAATTCCAGTATTACATTAATTCAGTCCTTGGCAATAAAAGATATTATCATATCTTCATAAATAAACCCACCAAAATTAAGAAACATTGTCAAAATTTTAACATATTTTGTCTGTTTTCTTTCATACTCAGATACTATAAAGTATGGCAAGTAAAATTCACTTTCCTCAAAGTTTCTACAACTTGCTATATACACTCAAGTTTTATCTTTCTCTATGTTCTTTAATATTCTGGAACAAACTGAATTTTAGTCTAGAACAAATCTATTCTGTTTTTTCTCAAAAAACATGCCCGTCTACCTCTCCTGATTGTCAAGGGCTGTATTTCTTTTTTCCATTTTATATAATTTCATTTTTTCTTAATTTGTTGAGATTTGTTACATGACCTCAGGTATAGTCTATTTGGAGAATGTTCCATGTTCATTTGAATGATCATCATATATCTCTCTTCATCCCAGGTAATAGTTCCTTGTTTTGAAGTCCACGTTATATGATATTAATACAGCCACTCCAAGTTTCTTTTGATTATCATTTATATATTATATTTTTAAAATCGTTTTAACATATCTATTGCAGAAAGAGTAATGAATAGCAAAAGACCTTGAGGAAATTTGGGGATTGATGGAAATAGTATCTTGATTGAAAGTGATATCATGAAAGTTATATATCTGTTAAAATTTATCAAATTGTTTACTCAAGTTGAGTACAATTTTTGGTACAAAAATTATACCTCAACAAGGTTGATTAAAGACAGAATATAATAACAAAAAATATCTAGAAGCTCTCCAAGTATTCAGAAATTAATACACCTCTGAATAAACAATGGGTCAAAGAAGAAATCACAATGAATATCATACTGGATCATTAGTTAATATAAACATCTTAGGATTATTTAATTCTTTAAGAAAATTAAACTGGCATTTTACCTGTGTTTTACCATTCTGTTTATTATTTGATTAGAGCCCAGATACTGTGAAGTTTGTGCTATCTTGTAGATTTCTGTGTGATAGACAGTTAACATCCAGAATTAGGTTGGGTTTTTTTGTTTGTTTTTTACTGTGAAGCATCCAGTTTTGTATCTAACCTAGCAATCTTATTCTAACCTTACTCTACTCAAGTGCCTATAAATAGATAATTCCTCAAAATGTCCTTTGAATTAGCTTTACCATCTTACTTGTTAATGTTAGGAGATGATTCTCCATGGATCTCTCACATTTCTGTGTGTCTTATGAACAGAGGTACTAACTGCCTTTGTTCTGAATTATCTTTTCAAGAATGTTTGTATAGCAAACAGCCTTGGATACACAGTATTTCCTTCCAGAGGAAATCGTAGTTTTGCTTACAGCCTTGGAAGATAGAGATAGGTTTGCCTCCCAAGTGGGGCATGGTGAGGCAGGGGTCAGGGGGTGGGGGTGGGGTGTCAGGCATTCTAGCATGTATTACCTAAACTCAGAGTTCCTATGCAACACACTGCATGTGCAGGTGTCACCTGGCCTTCTTCATATCACTCTGTAGAAATTGTAGTTTGAAGAACTGGCACCAAATTTGCTTATGCTCATGCGACTGGGTGTGCTGTGAGTAATAAATTTGTTTTTGTCTCTGACCCTAGCATCTTGCATCTTCTGCCAGCATCCATGAATCCGTAGCAGGCAACTTTTTAGCTTGCAAGTATCGTAAAATCTCCCACCTTTTACTATTCTTGGCAGTTTCTTCATGATTTAAAAAATTGGACAATATATTTGACATGTTCATTCTATATTTATATGAGAGCTGTGTTTCAATTCTTTGAAAATTATACTTTAGCATGTTGATAGGTTATCCACTGAGATACCTGAATGGACTTATCTGTTGAATTCAATACAATGGTATTGTCCAAGAAGTGGACTTAATGAGCTGTAAAGCCTAGGCATGTCTTTTTTTAGCCCCTGCAGTAATTGCCAGTCAACCATGGAAGTTTACCTTTGTTGACACACTGTTTCTCCAGTTTTTTTCTTTCTTTCTTTTTCCCTCCTGATTTTTGTTTTCTTTCTTAGTTCTTGGTCAAGTCTGTTAGTTGGTCTATGTTTTGTCTAACTGGGTGTTTGAGCTAAGTTGCTCTCTACAACAACCAAAAGCAAGAACGAACGGTCTAGTAGGCTGGTCTTGACCGCATAGTCCGTTGAACATCCTGTGTGTACATGCATTTGATTTGTGTGTGGCCAATAAGGGTTTCCTAATCGATTACAACAATGATTGATAACCTGTCTGCATGGTCTTGCCATTTAGTAATCTCTGTAAGGATAATGGAGATCTGTCCTTTGTCAGGTAAGAGACAACAAAGAATCTGGCTTGTTTTTCTGTTTGACTATTTGAGAACACACATCAACTAAGAAAATATTTCTGTGTCCATTGGAAAGAAGAATATCTCTTTGATATCCGAACTGTGAGTTCTTGTGCTCTGTGTTTACTTTTACCTGTGGCTGTGGTCGTAGAACTACAGCTGCAAACTCTCTCTATGGTTTTCTGGGATTGAGGAAAGTCTTTAGCACCTTTTGGGTGATTTCAAATATTTTCCTACCTACAGAGCATATTAACAAATTAGATTGTAAAGTCTTACAAAAGAAAAGAGCTCTGTTCTTATTGGTTTATACAAGTTAATAAGTTATTGCGTAAGCCTAATATTCCCAGAATTTCTAGAAATTAAAGAAACTCAATTTAAATATTTCATATCAGTCTTTTAAAAAAACACTTTCTAGAGAAAGTTAGTTTAGAAGCATTTTCATATAATCATCCAAATCCATATTATCAAGGTGAAATCTTGGACAAATCACACTGGATTCATAGTTTTGTTTTAAATCAGGTTTCTCCACTTTGTCATGGTTGACATTTTGGGCCAGATAATAGGAATTTAAAAAATTAAACTCTTTCAAAAGACATCTTTCATTACAATTTCATTTAGTTTTTCTAATCCTAAAAAATTTGTGGAAACAAAGATAACTTACTGGATCCATGGAACTAATGCAGGAAATCTTCAACATTTAAATCATGAAAAATTAAACTCATCTTGTACTAACTAAAATATTTTGCTAGAAATATTTACATGTGGGGCCAGCCCCATGGCCAAGCAGTTACGTTCCCTCGCTCCACTTTGGTGCCCCAAGATTTTCCCAGTTCGGATCCTGGGCACGGACATGGCACCACTCATCAAGCCATGCTGAGGTGGTGTCCCACATATCAGAACCAGAAGGACCTACAACTAGAATTTACAGCTATGTACTGGGGGGCTTTGGGGAGAAGAAGAAGAAATATAGATATATTTACATATTCATAACATTAGTAGGAAGACACAGTTTTGATTTTAAGCTAAAATTAAATTACTCTAATTTGTCCAAAGAATTGTCTACTTAAGAATATCTTTTCCTGATTTTTCAAATATAAATAATCTCTACAACAAAATATCAAAAAAAAATTTTTTTAAGATTTTATTTTTCCTTTTTTTCCCAAAACCCCATAGTATATAGTTGTGTATTTTTAGTTGTGGGTTGTTCTAGTTGTGGCATGTGGGATGCTGCCTCAGCATGGCTTGATGAGTAGTGCCATGTCTGTGCCCAGGATTCGAACTGGAGAAACCCTGGGCCACCAAAGCAGAGTGTGCAAACTTAACCACTCGGCCACAGGGCCAGCCTCAAATATCAAAAATTGTAAAGGCTGTGGAATTTTGCCCAAGGTTCTCAATATTGAGTTTTTCTTTCTAGCTGGGAGTCACATCAATTACTTAAACTCACAGTTAACTTTTCACTCTTGGCTAGGGAAAACATACATAAGAAGTACGAACAATTTAATATTTCCTCTGTCCGTTTTTTATTTTGGAAATTCTTGACTTTATATCTGCACTAGATATTCCTAGAATTTACACATAATGACAGAGAAATGTTCATGAACAAATTAATTTCCAAAGAGAAGGGAAAATGAAAGGGAAAGGAAGTGGGGAAGGACGAAGCAAGATAAAGCCAGCTTAAGACGGATATGAAATTATCACTGGTAAAGGAAAATTGCCTAAACTCTGCAAGGAGAGGAGATGGGTTAGAGGAAAGAAACTATTTTTACAGATATACGCGCAAGAGAAAAAAGAATTATAATTTATTTAAACAATAAGTAGAGCCTTTAATCATTCCATTAAACCTTATGATTAAAAAGTTGGTACTTAGTAATCACCAAAGTGGGAAAACTTGGAAGAGTGGATCTCTTGTGTTAAAAAGTGACCCCTTGTTTGAACACACAAGTCAGAGAATCTCCTCCTAAGGTTTTCTTCCTATTTGCATCTTGTTCTTGTCAGAAATTGCCGGAAATGGCCATGATAATTCCAAATTCTCCCTGGTAAAATTAGGCCAGTTGGAGAAATACGTTCATGAATGAAAGCATGAAGGCAGCACATGTGTGGCCCAGAGTGTCAAAGAAGATCCCATGATAATCACTACACTTGGTAAGAATCTGGCCAATTAGCAAGTCTCACAGGCTTGAGGCTTCCAGCTACAAGCAAAAGAAATGAAATTAAGTAATTATCAAAGAAACAAAGTCCAGACTGAAGAAAAGTCTTATTAGGTTTGACTAGGTGGCCCAAGGCAAAATTGATCCCATAAGGATGCTGGTCTGATGAGACCTTTTGAACTTGTCAGCCCTGGAGGATGGATTGAGAAACGAACTACTGAACCTACGTTAATCCTTTCCCCTCTGAATTTTGTCTTATGAATTCACAACACAAGGTAACAAGAACAGAAAAAGAATCAAAATATTCTGTTGTTAATAATAAGCCAGGTTTCCCTCCAAATATAACAGTTTTCAAATCTGCCCAGTTAACCAAAGAATTCCTGAGCGGAATCCTTATTCCAAGAACACAAAATAAACTCAGTTTTAGAGGGCTTCCCATGAATCTATTGGCCCTGAGCACTCAGCACTGCAGTGGGAGAGATCCTGACCATGAGGTTCAAGAAGCCCCAAGGGTCCGTGTGGTTTCAGAGCTGAGAACCTGGAACTGTCAGCCAGAGGGTCTCAATCAGACCTTCTTGTAGCCTCCAGGATTGTCAATGTCAATTCCCCAGAAGAACATCAGAGAAACCTGTTGATCAGACAAAGCTAAGTTTATTAGACTGAGTGTATTAAGGGAGAGCACCACCTTGAAAGTCTTAGTGTGTCTCAGAAGGGAGATTTCAAGAAACAACATTTCGGTTTAGAGGGCTGGGTTTACGAGGTTTAGAGCAAGTCTTTCACGGCAGATTACTGATTGTGATAGTTTTGACACAATAAATTGGGACTGATGGATACAGCAAGGTATTTTGATGAGTAAACTGTTGAAAGTTAAACAAAGTGTTTGCCCAAGCCAGCTATCTAGTGCCCTAATAGGCGAGCTGTTTATCTAAATGAGCAAAGTATTTGCCTGGACAAAATTGGTTTGCAGAAACTCCCTGAACAAATAGTAAAATTTCCTGACTTATAGTTTTATCTCTTGAGCCAGAGTTCTCTGGAACAAACAGTTGTGTCATGGCCAGACAGGTGGTCTGAGTTCTCAGAACCTTTCTACTGTGTGACCTCTACTATAGCTTGCCCAGTGGTATACCTGGAAGGTATCATGCTTTAAGATGATTTCCCACATAAAACTCAGTTAATATTTGTCAGAGGAATAATTTTCTTCTGTTTCCTCAGAACATACCCTTTCTTTAGAATGGTATTATCCTTCCATTGATATAGTAATATTTCTGTTTCCATTTTCTTGCAGAAGGGGTACTAATTGTTAATAGATTAGAGTTAAAAGAGGTTTTTCCACAGTTTGGATCTCAGATTCTTTCAGGCTTCTGGGTACACTGGTCTATCCTTCCTTAACCTGCTCCCATTCATATCTAGCAAAAATTCATCAAACTTCTAAGGCTAGTAACAATTTCTTCTGACTTGAATGTTTTGCATTTATTTCCACAAAAACCTAGTTGCCTTTATGACCCTTTTGTAAAGCAAAGCAAATAAGTTGCACATTCACCTTCTAATATGACTGGCAAAATAAGAAAATAAGATGACAGATGACAGAATCACTCTGGGCACTTTATAATATGAGCTATCTCATTGTTTTGGACTAGAACAAAAATGTCTTTGTCAATCGTAATGCAGTGAGGCAGTTTAAATGGAAGCTTGAAATACATATTTTATTGCTAGCATTTATTAAAACAGAGAAATTAAAACCTAAATTTGACACACTAAATATTAGAAACATTTCTACAAGCCATCCAGAAGAGCTTTTTTTTTTGAGGAAGATTAGCCCTGAGCTAACATCTGCTGCCAATCCTCCTCTTTTTGCTGAGGAAGACTGGCCCTGAGCTAACATCCGTGCCCATCTTCCTCTACTTTATATGTGGGACGCCTGCCACAGCATGGCTTGCCAAGCAGTGACATGACCACACCCTGGATCTGAACTGGCAAAACCCAGGCTGCCAAAGTGGAACGTGCACACTTAACTGCTGAACCACCAAGCCAGTCCCAGAAGAGGTTTTTTTTGACAACTCAGATTAAGAGGTAAACATAGGCAATACAGATACGTAAAGAAAATGATCATACTGGATGTAAAAGCATCAATAGAAAGCTCTTAAAAGTCAAGAGTGTGAAAACCAGACAAGGCCATGGAGATGCCTGGAATTTAATTAGATATCTTCTAATATTTATTAAAAATATAGTTCTAGAAGATAGAAAGAATATGAAAAGAATATAAGATATGGCCAAGTCCAAAGGTATTCAAAGGTAGACAGAAAGATATTTAAATATCTTAAGAGACAAAGAACAGGAACCAGAAAGGATGCCTACTTTCACCACTCTTTTTTAACATAGTATTGGAAGTCCTAGCCAGAGTAATCAGGCAAGAAAAAGAAATAAAAGGGATTCACGTTGGAAAAAAAGAAGTGAAACTGTCACTCTTTGCAGATAACATGATTTTATATAGAGAAAACCCTAAAGAATCCACTAAAAGACTTTTAGAATTAATACATGAATACGGTTAAGTCACTGGATACAAAATCAACATACAAAAATCGGTTGCATTTCTATACACTAACAACAAAGTAGCAGAAAGAAAAATTAAGAATACAATCCCATTTACAATTGCAACAAAAAGAATAAAATACCCAAACAAAAAGAATAAACTTAACCAAAGAGGTGAAAGATCTGTACACCAAAAACCATAAAACATTATCGAAAGAAAACAAAGAAATGGAAAGATATTCTGTGCTCTTAGATTGGAAGAATTAACATGGTTAAAAATGTCCGTACTTCCTAAAGCAATCTATAGATTCAACGCAATCCCTATCAAAGTTCCAACAGCATTTTTCACAGAAATACAACAAAGAGTCCTAAAATTTATATGGAAAAACAAAAGACCCTGAATAGCCAAAGGATTCCTGAGAAAAAAGAACAAAGCTGGAGGTATCACACTCCCTGATTTCAGAATATACTACAAAGCCATAGTAACCAAAACAGCATGGTACTGGCACAAAAACGGACACATACATCAATGGAACAGAATTGAGAGCCCAGAAATAAACCCACACATTTATGGACAGCTAATATTCAACAAGGGAGCCAAGAGCATACGATGGAGAAAGGAGAGTCTCTTCAATAAATGGTGTTGGGAAAACTGGACAGCCACATGCAAAAGAATGAAAGTAGACCATTCCCTTACACCATGCACAAAAATCAACTCAAAATAGATTAAAGACTTGAATGTAAGACCCAAAACCGTGAAACTTCTAGAAGAAAACATAGGCAGTACGCTCTTTGACATGGGTCTTAGCAGCGTATTTTCAAGTACCATGTCTGACCGGGCAAGGGAAACAAAAGAAAAAATGAACAAATGGGTCCACATGAAACTAAAAAGCTTCTGCACAGCAAAAGAAACCACCAACAAAATGAAAAGACAACATAACAATTGGGAGAAGATATTCGCAAACCGTATATCAGATAAGGGGTTAATATCCAAAATATGCAAAGAACTAATACATCTCAACAACAAAAAAACCAACAACCCTATTAAAAAATGGGCAAAAGATCTGAATGAAGATTTCTCCAAAGATGGTACCCGGATGGCCAACAGGCATATGAAAAGATGCTCAACATCATTAGCTATCAGGGAAATGCAAATTAAAACTACAATGAGATATCACCTCACTCCGGTCAGAATGGTCATAATTAACAAGACAGGAAACAATAAGAGTTGGAGAGGATGTGGAGAGAAGGGAACCCTTGTTCACTGCTGGTGGGAGTGCAAACTGGTGCAGCCACAATGGAAAGCAGTATGGAGTATCCTCAGAAAATTAAGAATAGATCTACCAGGGGCTGGCCCCGTGGCCGAGTGGTTAAGTCCGCGCGCTCCGCTGCAGGCGGCCCAGTGTTTCGTTGGTTCGAATCCTGGGCGCGGACATGACACTGCTCATCAAACCACGCTAAGGCAGCGTCCCACATGCCACAACTAGAAGGACCCACAACGAAGAATATACAACTATGTACCGGGGGGATTTGGGGAGAAAAAGGAAAAAATAAAATCTTTAAAAAAAATAAAAAATAAATAAAAGACTAGATCTACCATATGATGCAGCTATTCCACTGCTGGGTATTTATCTGAAGAACTTGAAAACACAAATGCATAAAGATACATGCACCCCTATGTTCATCGAAACATTTTTCACACTAGCCAAGACTTGGAAGCAACATAGGTGCCGACTGAGGGACGAATGGATAAAGAAGATGTGGTATACATACATAATTGAATACTACTGAGTCATAAGAAATGATGAAATCCGGCCATTTGTGACAACATGGATGGACCTTGAGGGTATTATGCTAAGTGAAATAAGTCAGAAGAAGAAAGTCAAATACCATATGATTTCACTCATAAGTAGAAGATAAAAACAACAACAAACAAACACATAGCAACGGAGATTGGATTGGCGGTTACCAGAAGGGAAAGGAGGAGGGGAGAGGGCAAAAGGGGTGATTAGGCTCACATGTGAGGGGATGGACTATATTTAGTTTTTGGGTGGTGAACATGATGTAATCTACACAGAATTCCTAACATAACAAGATGTACATCTGAAAGCTCTATAATGTTATAATCCAACGTAACTGCAAAAAAAAAATAATTAAAATAAAATAAAATAAAGAAGTGAAAATCTATCTGAGATGATGAAGCAAGTGGCAACAATCTCAGTGGGGGCTGCACACTTCTTTTCAATGACAAGTGCAAGTATTTCCTGATTAATGTCAATAAACTGTCCCCGACAATCGGCACTTAGGCCCAAAATTGTTAGCAGAAGCCTACGTTGAATTATTTTAAATAGGAAAAGTTTTAATATGTTAACTATCAACACAAAGCCTCCAAGCAATTTCTTAAAATACAGAAAACAGTTGCATATGAGTAACAGACTCTAATGTTAGGATGCAAAATTATCATAACTAAACATCGTGTTGTTGCAGTAATTCTGAAATGCCTCCCCTTACACAATGGGCACCATAAGAGTCGCCTCTCTTTTATTAACGTGTGGCATGCTCGTCAAGGCTTCTACGCTGATTCTGTCACTCTGTCAGTTGTATTTGGATCGCAGCCCAAGCCTCTTCCTTCACATCAATCTGATAAAATATATTGCAGTGAGCTTTGGGGACATAAATATACATTTTCCCCATAAAATATTGTATTGAAAGATAAATATGTTTTATGAAGTTAGGGGTATTAAAATCCAAGAGGCATCCTAGTGGGAAAAATCTTAGGAGAGAATAGGTAGCTTATGCCTATATTAAGAAATTTGTGACTTATTTGTGCTTAAATTCATGGACATGAACTAGGTGAAACTCTTCTCCATCCTCTTTTTAAAGGTATGATGAAACTAGGACTTAGTGTAAACCCCTCACTGTTGTCATTAAAGAATCGTTCCAGAATTCTGACTTAAAAGAGAAGGAAATTCTGACACACTACAACATGGATGAACCTTGAAGACATTACGCTAAGCGAAATAAGCCAGTCACAAAAAGATAAACACTGTATGATTCTACTTACATGAGGTACCTAGAGTAGTCAAATTCATAGGAAGAAACATAAAAAAGTTGCCACGGCTGGGGGAGGGAGAAATGGGGAATTGTTTAATGGATATAGAGTTTCAAGTTTTTCAAGATGAAAAAGTTCTGGAGATTGGTCGCACAACAAGGTGAATATACTTAACACTACTGAAATATACACTTAGAAATGGTGAAAATGGTAAACTTTATGTAATGCAATTTTTTACTACAATAAAAATGGAAAAGAAAAAAGAATCATTCTAGAACCTCACCTTAGCAGGCATCTCCAAACATTTTTTGGTATGATGTAAATGTCTCTTTAGTGATTAATCATCTTTTTTTTTTTTTTTTTTTAAGATTTTATTTTTTCCTTTTTCTCCCCAAAGCCCCCCGGTACATAGTTGTGTAGCCCCCCGGTACATAGTTGTGTATTCTTCGTTGTGGGTTCCTCTAGTTGTGGCATGTGGGACGCTGCCTCAGCGTGGTCTGACAAGCAGTGCCATGTCCGCGCCCAGGATTCGAACCGACGAAACACTGGGCCGCCTGCAGCGGAGCGCGCGAACTTAACCACTCGGCCACGGGGCCAGCCCCGTGATTAATCATCTTTTTACCCAGGAAGAATTAGGACTATGTATAAAAATCTTAAGAAAATAAAAAATTCATAGTGTTGCTATTTTACACTACTAAATTTTGCATATTTACTACTATATTTTCTTATAATATTTGGCTTATTAACTTTGTAATTCCATTTTCTAAAGTGTACTTGTGTATTTGATTTAGATTTGTGACATTAAATTCAATTACTAAATTTATGTTCATTCTTGAAACATTTCAGATAACTTGGGACATTTATAAGTTACTTTATGAGATTAATAATAGTTAAGTCACCAGGAAGACTGTATTTAAGTTAGACAATTGTATTGCTGAGAAGAAAATTGAACATTTTAATGTAAAATGTTAAATGTAAAAGGAAATTTAATAAACTGAGATGTTTAAGGGAATTTAATAAGGTTCTAAAATCCTCCTTAAAAGCAAGGGTAAAAATTTGCTAGACTTAAAAAGAATTCAAAGACTATAAGGTAAATTAAAAGCTTAAGAAAGAATCAAGTAAATAAAATATTCATTTAAAAAGAAACCTAAGTAAACCTCTCAATGGCCTTTTCTAGACATAAAAGCTGCCTTTGAGGGCACCAAAAAAACTCCCTTTCACACTGGCAATAATACTGAGTGTGAAAGAATGCGAGTGGAGTTGCAGCAAGCCAAAAAGTAGTTGTTAACAGACACGGACACAGTGTGAGAAAGTCAGGTATAGAAACAACTAAATTCACTGACTGCAGAGAACCACGGCTAAAAATGGAGATGTGGAGTATTTGTCTTCCTATTTAAAGCATGTAGGACCCTTCTTGATAATTTTTAACCTCAGAGCCTTCACTCAGTTCTTTATTCATTAACTGCCTCCCCAGCAGGCAATTTGTGAGTCCTAGGGTCAGCCTGAACCTGTGGGGCCAAGACTACCCAGAGCCTTGATAATGAGCAGCCTAATTCTCTCTTCCTCACGGCACCGAGTAATTTATAATTCTGCTCAAGTACAGAAGCAGTTTGAGACTGACTCTGTCTCCGGTGCTCAAAGATTTTCTCACAATCAAAAATAGATTTTCTTTTCTTTTTAAGTAATCTGCAAAGCACCCTGCTCAGTAACATGTACATTTAATAATTTGGAGGGAAGATAATAAGGATGACCTGGTATGATACCATTTTAATGAGCCGGTTTCTCTCTAAGAAGGCTCTGGGCTGTGGTGAATCTGAGGTACACTTTTAAATGAGTCAGAATCGCTTATTGATCACCCTCTGTGTGTAGATGACTGGGTTAGCATTATTGACAATTTAAGAGAATAGCAAAAGGAAAAGCCTTGGACTTCAAAGAGGCTCTAACAGCCTTTTTGGGATATGGAACACTTCTGGGCAGGCAAGGAAAGGGCAACATGCTGCAGCCATATGTCAGCTTCAGGGCACTAGGTCACGCAGCAGGATATGAGGAAAGGAAATGAGAACTAGAAGGAAGCTATAAAAATGAAATTGCCTCCAAATAAATCCTCAGACCAACGGTCCAATGGAACATGTCAAGCAGGGACTAGAGAAACCCATCCAACATTATACCTCTTACTAACCAACCATCAGTTCACTGAAGACTTTTCAGATTTAAAAAAAAAAAAAAGACAATCACTGCTCTCCTTGAGAGAGTGAAAATACAAATTCCATTTACAGTCATGCACCGCATGACAACGTTTTGCATATACAATTACACACTGGGCAGAAGAAGAAGAAAAAGAAAAAGAAGATAGGCAGCAGATGTTAGCTCAGGTGCCAATCTCTAAAAAAAAACCCAAAACCTCTGTCTGTTCTCACTTGGATTGTCTCTGTTTATTTCCACATCTCCACTCAGAATTTTCCCACTTGAAAAACTTTGGTTTCCAGCCCTGTTAGGTTCCTGAGCACCATCAATCATATCCAGAGCCAGTGTAAAGATTATGCTACTTGATCCCAAATTCCAGCGGCAACACATCTGAGTAAAAAGGCCGTTTGTCTTACTCTAAAGAAATTTATAGACATAGATAATTTATTTGTGCCCAAAGCTGCATGGTGACTATGAGCTCATCCAAAAATGATGGAGGTCTCAATTCAAAGGTTTTTGGAGTCAAGCTGACTCATGCATGCTTGCCTATTTGTCTTTAATAAAACCAGGTTCTGGTCATCTCACTCTCCAAACCGACCTCTGAAAACTGACTCTAGAACCATAGATACGGATCCCGAGTAGTAAATCCGCAGTGACATCACAGTCATCTCCACTGGCTGGTCTATTAGCAGGGCTGCTGGTAAGAAGAGAGCTTGGGGAACATATTCTCTAGTCATGTAGTTTATAGAAATGTCAAAATTGCACTCAGTAAAAGACCAGCCAGCTCACAGGAAAGCTAACGTATTATCTCCACCAATGAGATAGAAAAATTAGCCTCAACCAGAAAGAGGCAAAAGTGAGTACTGGGCATTCTTGAGGCACAGTGTTGGGCTTGCAGCTTTGATGGACTTCCTATTGCCTGCGTTACTTTACAAGTCTGTAGGGACAGAAGTTAGCATGCAAATTTTTGTCCAGTCGAGATGCAAATAACTTCTACCCTGTATCATTTATTGTCTGGGAGGGTATGAACCAGGTTAGTACTTACCCCAGAAATCTAATACTAATATTCTTTTATTAAATTACCTATAGATTCCTGGCTCCTCAAATGGTCTCTGGACTAGTTTTAACATCTTATTGATTCCCTCATCAGTTGATGGGTTGAATAAAATCTGTGATACATGCTCATTTGGTGTTTTCATGAGAAGTGATTTTACCATTTTGAAAATTATACTTTAACCATTAAAAATTTAAGCTCTTGGGGCCAGCCTGGTGGCATAGCAGTTAAGTTTGCATGCTCCACTTTGATGGTCCAGGTTTCACAGGTTCGGATCCTAGGCGCAGACCTGGCACTGCTTGTCAAGCCACACTGTGGCAGCATCCCATATGAAAAAGAGAGGAAGGGTGGCAGATGTTAGCTCAGTGACAATCTTCCTCACACAAAAAAAACCCTCAAGCTCTTAAAGGAAAGATACCATATGACTTTTTCCCTCCTTAAATATTATAATATGATAATATATATTACTAGCTATGCTAATGTTGACTCAGCCTTGCATTCCTGGGATACGATAAATATGATATTGTGGTGCCAGATTCTACTTGCTAATATTTGTATTTAGTATATTTGCATTTATAATTATTAACAAATAACTTTCAACAAAAGGGAAAATCATGACACTTGTACAAATATAAAAATAAACACCTTAAAGAATTTATTTTATTTCTATCATATGAGGGAACCAAACAGATGTTATAACCAGTTCACAGGAAAATTAAAATAGAAAAAATTATGTGGAATAAAGGAATGCTGAGAGGAATTGCAAACGGGGGTAACACCTTTTTCCAAAGAGGGGAGGAAAACAAAGTTATTACCAGATAAGACAGCATTTACATATTTATCAGTTACCTAAACATAAAAAGAGGTGCAAAATAGCTCAAGACAATGAACAGGGCTAGACTCTGATAAGCTGGAAGGGTATGATATAGATGAAACACAGATTCCATTGAAACACAAAATTTTTTTTGACATAGTTTTCGATGAAATTGGTCTGAAATTTAAATGTTTTATGCAATCTTCATTGCATTTTGGTATTATAAAAGGAAAAAAAATCTCTCTAACTCTTCCATTAAGAAAGAATTTCTAAGGGCCAGCCCGGTGGCATAGGGGTTAAGTGCGTACATTCGGCTTCGGCGGTCCAGGGTTTGCTGGTTGGAATCCTAGGTGCAGACATGGCACCACTTTGCACACCATGCTGTGGTAGGCATTCCATATATAAAATACAGGAAGATGGGCATGGATGTTAGCTCAGGGCTAGTCTTCCTCAAGAAAATCCCAAACAAACAAACAAAGAATTTCTAGACACATGGACGTCAGTGGAAATGGTGGAGTACAAACCTCCAGGGGCCTGTCTTTTCCAAGAAACATCAAAAAACCTGGCAAAAACTTTCAGAATCAACCTTATAGGAACTCTGGCTGATAGGCAAAGGTTTGCAGCAAGCAGGAGAAAGGCCACAGAGAATTTTGTGACAGTTAACTTAGCCTTGTCCTGCCCCTCTCCCTGGTATTATTTTCCGCAACAGTATTCTGGAAATGATAAGCTGTGTTCCTGATGTGGGAACACGGTTCCAGAGTGAGTCAAGTCGACCTTGTTCCTGGGAATTGTGTTTTTTTCTTTTGACTTGTCTGTGGGTTTCCTGAAGGACTGATGCAGGGGGCCTGCCTTTGTTCCCCCTGACTTGGAATTCTCTCATGGTAGAAAAGCAACTACAAGGAGGATGTTCCTCTGAAACGTCACAAGTCAAAAGAGTGAGGTTCTGCCAGCTGGAGCAAAAAATAACACTTGAGACAAAGGACAGACACACAGAAAACAGGGAATAAAAATTTGGAGAGTGAAAATCTTTGGGGAATAAGGGGTTTGAAAATCTCTTGCCAATAATGGGAAACCTAGAAAGCCACACACCTGCCCAGGGCACGATGCCTGCTCAGAAAAGACCTGAGAAGACCATAGCCTTTCACCTCTGGCTGATCTTTAGGTTCAATGAAAGCAGGAAGTGAAGGCCAAGTGAGAGCTGTAAACAGACTAGCTAAGCAATGAAGTGCCTCAACACAGTGCCAGTCTTCAAAGACCTGGAAGGTATTGTTTTTCTTTCTTTTCTTTGCTTTTTTCTTCTCTTATTTCTTTTCCTTTCTCTTTTATTGGCTCCAGGATTTTAAGGACATCTCTGTCAAGCAATTAGCAAACATGTAAACTAAAGAAACGGAGACTTCGGAGACACACATGACAAGGAATACAGTCTTTACAAAAATAGTGTAGAAAAGTCACAAAAACAAACAACTACAACCCGCATCAGGCAAAAACAACAAATCTTGGAAAGAAATGAGAATTTAATTTCCAGAGTTACCACATCATAATACTCAAAATGTCCAATTTTCAACAAAAAATTATGAGGCATACAAAGAAAGAAAAAGCATGGCTCTTTCACAGGAAAAAAAGAAACAAACAAAAACTGTCCCTGAGGAAGCACAAACATTGCACCTAGGTAGACAAAGATCCTAATAAAAGGCCTTATATGCTCGAAGAGTTAAAGGAAACCACAGAAAAAGAAAGAAAGGAAACCAGGAAAATATTTCTGTAAATAGAGAACATCAACAAAGAGATAGAAATTATAAAAAAGGGAGAAAATAGAATATTTGGAGCTGAAAAATACAATAACTGAAATGAAAAATGCATTGGAGGGATTCACTAACAGATTTGAGAAAACAAAAGAAAGATTCAGAGAACGTAAAGATAAATCTAATGAAATTATGCAAGGAGCAGAAAGAAAAAAGGATGCACAAAAATGAACAGAGCTTAAGAGAACTGTGGGACACCACCAAGAATATCAATGCAGTATTTCCAAGATTTCTAATGGAAATCCCATAAGAAGAGGAGAGAGAGAAAGGGGCAGAAAGAATATTTGAAGAGTACTCAATGTTTCGAGAAATAATGACTGAAAATTTCACAAATTGAAGACACAAATCTACACACCCAAAAAGCTCATCAGACTGAGATTGAGCAACTTTTAATACTTTTCATAATCACTTGTTTGCTCTTCTGCCTGTTCATTTTCTCATTTTTCTAATATTTTTGCATATATATGGTTTATGCATGTCTGTGAATTTGTTTATATTGTCTCAGTGACAGATCAGTTATTTTTATATTAGCAATTCTGTTCTTTTTCTTTCATTATTTATATTCTGGTTTTCCTGAATTGCTTAATTGTACTTCCTCTACCTCAAGATGATGCAATTATTCTGTTATGTTTTCTTCTAATGTTTCTATAGTTTAATTTTTAGCATTTACAACTTTATTCCATCTGCGATTTACACTCTACATATAAGAGATTACGGAAGCTAAAACTTTTTTATTGCAAATTTTTAACCAGTTGCACTGATATAATTATTGAACAGTATATTCTTTTCCTCACTAACTTTTAATGCTACCTTTCTCTCTCTCTCTTTTTAGGACTTAAAATATACATAGATAACTTGTAGACTCTCTTGATATATTTATCAATTTCTATACCAGTATCCTACCATTTTAATCAACAGCTTCAAGAAAATTCTCATTTCTAGCAGCACAACTTCTCCAACACTATTCTTTTTAAGAAACCTCTTGGCAAGTATCATGCGATTATTCCTTTATATGAACTTCAGAATTATTTTTTTGAGTGTGAAGGTTAAATATTTTCGGGATTTTCATTGGAGTCATGTTAGACTTATATATTCTTTTGGGACAGATGGACATGAATTCTTCTCATCCTCGAAAATGATGTCTTTCTATTTAATCAGATTTTGTTATATGGTACTTAATGTTTTTCAAAAGTTCTTTTCACAAAATCTTATTTTTCTTGTTAAATTTATTCCTACATATCATATGATTTTTTTCAGTTATTTTATTGAGATCATAATGGTTTACAACATTGTGTGATTTCAGGTATACATTATTATTTATCAATTTCTGTATACACTTCATAGTGGTCACCACCATTAGTGGAATTTTTATCTATCACCATACACGTGTGCCCCTTTATCTCTTTTGCCTACCCACCAGCCCCCTTCCCCTCTGGGAACACTAATCTGTTCTCTTTGTCGATGTGTTTGTTTATGTTCCACATATGAGTAAAATCATGTAGTATTTGTCTTTCTCTGTCTGGCTTATTTTGCTTAATATCATATCCTCAAGGTCCATCCACATTGTTGCAAATAGGATGATTTTGTCTTTTTTATGGCTGAGTAGTATTCCATTGTATATTATATATACCACATCTTCATTATCCATTCATCAATTGATGGCACATGGATTGCTTCCATGTCATGGCTATTGTAAATAATGCTGCAGTGAACACAAGGATGCATAAATCTCTTTGAATTGCTGATTTCAAGTTCCCAGGATAAATACCCAGTAGAGGGATAGCTGGATCATATGGTATTGTTATTTTTAATTTTTTGAGAAATCTACATACTGTTTTCCATAGTGGCTGCTCCAGTTTGCATTCTAACCAGCAGAGTATGAGAGTTCTCTTTTCGCCACATCCTTTCCAACATTTCTTTTTTTTTAAAGATTGGCACCTGAGCTAACATCTGCTGCCAATCTTCTTTTTTTTTTTTTTCTTTCCTTTTCTTTATCCCAGAAGCACCCCAGTACATAGTTGTATATTCTAGTCGTTGGTCCTTCTGGTTGTGCTATGTGGGACACTGCCTCAGTGTGGCCTGATGAGTGGTGCCATGTCTCCACCCAGGATCCAAAACAGTGAAACCCTGGGCCGCTGAAGCAGAGTGCACAAACTTAACCACTTGGCCATGGGGCTGGCCCCACTTTCCAACATTTCTCGTTCTTCGTCTTGGTTTATAGCCATTCTGACAGGTGTAAGGTGATATCTCACTGTAGTTTTGATTTGCATTTCCCTAGTAATTAGTGATGTTGAACATCTATTCATGTGTCTGTTGGCCCTGTATATCTTCCTTGGAAAAATGTCTGTTCATATCCTCTGCCCATTTTTTGATTAAGTTGTTTGTTTTTTTGTTGTTGAGTTGTATGAGTTCTTTACATGTTTTGGAAATTAACCACTTGTCAGATCTATGATTTGCAAATATTTTCTCCCAGTTGGTGGGTTGTCCTTTCATTTTGGTCATGACTTCCTTTGCCTTGCAGTAACTTTTTAGTCTGATGTGGTCTCATTTGTTTATGTTTTCTTTTGTTTCCCTTGCCTGAGCAGACCCAGTATTTGAAAAGATGCTGCTAACACCAGTGTCAAAGAGTGTACTACCTATAATTTTTATGGGAGGTTTATGGTTTCAGGTCTTACATTCAAGTCTTTAATCCATTTTGAGTTAATTTTTGTGTACAATGTAAGATAATGATCTATTTTCATTCTTTTGCACATAGCTGTCCAGTTTTCCTAGGACCATTTATTGAAGAGACTTTCCCTTCTCCATTGCATGTTCTTGGCTCCTTTGTCTAAGATTAGCTGTCCATAGATGTGTGGTTTTATTTCTTGGCTTTAAATTTTGTTCCATTGATCTATGTATCCGTTTTTGTACCAGTACCATGCTGTTTTGATTACTATGGCTTTGTGGTATATTTTGAAGTCAGGGATTGTGATGCCTCCAGCTTTGTTCTTTTTCTCAGGATTGCTTTGTGTAGTGGGGTCTTTTGTTCTTCCATATAAATTTTTGGATTCTTTGTTCTATGTCCATGAAGAATGTCATTGAGATTCTGATTGGGATGGCATTGAATCTATACATTGCTTTAGGTAATGTGGACATTTTAACTATGTTTATTCTTCCAATCCATGAGCATGGAGTATCTTTCCATTTCTTTATATCTTCTTCAATTTCTTTCGATAACGTCTGATAGTTTTCAGTGCATGGGTCTTCCACTTCTTTGGTTAAATTAAGTCCTATATATTTTATTCTTTTTGTTGTGATTGTAAATGACAGTGATTGTGAATGACATTGTATTCTTGACTCTCTTTCTGCTAGTTCATTATTAGTGTACAGAAATGCGACTGGTTTTTGTAAGTCAATTTTGTAACCTGAAACTTTGTTGTAGTTTGTTGTTTGTAGTTTGTAGTTTGCAGTTTGTTGATTATTTCTAATAGTTTTCTGAAGGATTCTTTAGGATTTTCTATATATATAATCATGTCATCTGCAAACAGCAAGAGTTTCATTTCTTCCTTTCCAATTTGGATTCCTTTTATTTCTTTTTCTTTCCTAATTATTCTGGCCAAAACCTCCAGTACCATGTTGAATAGGAGTGTCAAAAGTGGGCACCCTTGTCTTGTCCCTATTCTCAGAGGGATGTCTTTAATTTTTCACTAAGTATGATGTTGCCTGTGGGTTTGTAATATATGGCCTTTATTATGTTGAGGTACTTTCCTTGCACACCCATTTTATTAAGAGTTTTTATCATAAATGGATGTTGGATCTTGTCAAGTGCCCCTGTGCACCTATTGAGATGATCAAATGATTTTCATTCCTCATTTTGTTAAAGTGGTGTATCACTTTGATTGATTTGCAGATATTGAACCCTCCTTGCATCCCTAATATAAATCCCATTTGATCATGGTGTATTATCCTTTTAGCGTATTGCCGAATTTGGTTTGCCAATGTTTTGTTGAGAATTTTGGCATCTATGTTCATCAGTGATATTGGCCTGTAATTTTCCTTGTCTGTGCTGTCCTTGCCTGCTTTTGGTATCAGGGGAATGTTGGCCTCATAGAATGAGTTAGGAAGCATCCCATCTTCTTCAGTTTTTTGAGAATAGTTTGAGAAGAATGAATGTTAAAAATCTTCTTAGAATGCTTGGTAGAATTCTCCAAAGAAGCCATCTGGTCCTCAAGTTTTGTTTTTTGGGAGGTTTTTTTTTTTTTTTTTTTTAAAGATTTTATTTTTTCCTTTTTCTCCCCAAAGCCCCCCGGTACATAGTTGTGTATTCTTCGTTGTGGGTTCCTCTAGTTGTGTCATGTGGGACGCTGCCTCAGCGTGGTCTGACGAGCAGTGCCATGTCCGCGCCCAGGATTCGAACCGACGAAACACTGGTCCGCCTGCAGCAGAGCGCACGAACTTAACCACTCGGCCACGGGGCCAGCCCCTTTTGGGAGGTTTTTGATTGCTGCTTTCATCTTTTTACTTGTGATTTTTCTATTCACATTCTCTATTTCTTCTTGATTCGGTTTTGGGAGGTTGTATGACCCTAAGAACTTATCCATTTCTTCTAGCTTATCCAATTTCTGGGCATATGGTTTTTCATAATATTCTCTTATAATCCTTTGTATTTCTGTGGTATCTATTGTAATTTCTTCTCTTTCATTTCTAATTTTACTTATTTGAGCCTCCTATCTTTTTTTCTTAGTGAGTCTGGTTAAGGATTTGTCAATTTTACTTATCTTCTCAAAGAACCAGTGCTTCATTTCATTGATCCTTTCCACTGTTCTTTTAGTCTCTATTTCATTTATTTCCTCTCTAATTTTTATTGTTTTGCTCCTTCTACTGACTTTGGGCTTAGTTCTTCTTTTTCTGGTTCTGTTAGGTGTACTTCAAGATTCCTTATTTGAGATTTTTCTTGTTTGTTGAGGTGGGCCTGTATTGCTATGAATTTCCTTCTTAGTACCGCTTTTGCTGCATCCTATAAGAGTTGGCGTGTTGTATTTTCATTTTCATTTGTTTCCAGGTATTTTTTAATTTCTCCTTTGATTTCTTCATTGATCCAAAGGTTGTACAGCAGTGTCTTGTTTAGTATCCACATATTTGTGACTTTCTCAGCTTTTTTCTTATAGTTGATTTCTAGTTTCATAGCATTATGGTCGGGAAAGATGCTTGATATGATTTCAATCTTCTTAAATTTATTGAGCCTTGCCTTGTTTCCCAACATATGCTCTATTGTTGAGAGTGTTCCAAGTGCACTTGAGAAGAACGTGTATTCTGCTGTTTTTGGATGGAATTCATTCTCTATATCTATTAAGTCCACCTCATCAAGGGTTTCATTTAAATCCCCTCTTTCTTTGTTGCCTTTCTGTCAGGATAATCTATCCATTGAGGTAAGTGGGTGTTAAGGTCCCCTACTGTTATTGTGTTGCTGTCAGTTTCTCCCTTTAGGTCTCTTAATAGTTTCTTTATATACTTTGGTGCTCCTGTGTTAGGTGCATATATATTCATAAATGTTATGCCCTCTTGGTGGAAAGTCCCTTTTATCATTGTATACTGCCCCTCTTTGTCTCTCATCTTTTTTATCTTGAATTTAGCTTTGTCTGATATAAGTGTGGCATAACCTGTTTTATTTTGTTTACCATTTTCTTGGAGTGTCGCCTTCTATCTCTTCACTCTGAACCTGTATTGTCTTTAGAGCTGAGATGTGTTTCCCGAAGGCAGCATGTTGTTCCATCTTGTTTTTCAATCCCTCCAGCTACTCTGTGTCTTTTGATTGGAGAATTCAATCCATTTACATTTAGAGTGATTATTGATATATGCGGCTTAGTACTGCCATTTTATCTTTTGTTTTCTGGTTGTTCTATATTTCCATTGTTTATGTTCCTTTGTATTTTTTTTTTAAAGATTTTATTTTTTCCCTTTTTCTCCCCAAAGCCCCCTGGTACATAGTTGTATATTCTTCGTTGTGGGTCCTTCTAGTTGTGGTATGTGGGACGCTGCCTCAGCGTGGCTTGATGAGCAGTGCCATGTCCACTCCCAGGATTCGGACCAACGAAACACTGGGCCGCCTGCAGCGGAGCGCGCGAACTTAACCACTCGGCCACGGGGCCAGCCCCTGTTCCTTTGTATTTTTGATTGCCATTTCATTTTGGTGGTTTTATGTGGTGGTTTTCTCAGTTTTTTAATCTCATTAGTTGTATCCTTCATATCTAGAATTTCTGCTTGGTTTTTTTTAAAACTGTTTTAATCTCTTTGGTGAAGTATTCTTTCTTCTCATTAATTTTATTCTTGAGCTCACTGAACTGTCTGAGTTTACTTGCAATTTGTTGAGTCTCTTTATAACAGCTATTTTGAATTCTCTGTATTCAGATTGTAAATTTCTGTGACTTCAGGGTTGGATTCTGGAGGTTTGTCATTTTCCTTCTGCTCCAAATTGTTGCTGTAGTTTCTTATGGTGTTTGATGAACTAATTCTTTGTCAGCACAATTGTGGTAGTATGAGGTCACAGATTCCACCTGCTACTGCTGGGGGGAAGCAGGAGCTGTGTTTTCTGATCTCATCCCATCTCCTGGAAGTTGTGAGGGTACTGTGAGCAGTCCCATTGGCCAGGAAACTGTTTGTAGGTGGGCTGAGGGCTGCCACCGCTTCTTCTTATAGTCCTACCCAGGAGCGTTCTCACTTGTGGGGCTGCAGTGGTACTATGGGTGCTCCTGCCAGCCGAGAAAGCATTCATGTGCACGTATAGATCTGCCCCATCTCTTCTTACAGTCACACTGACCACGGTGCTTGGTGGGTGGGGCTTCTTCATGGAGTTCCAGCCTGGGCCACTCACTGGGACTGTGGTGGTACAGTGGGCTCTCTCACTGGCCAGGAAAGTGTTGGCACATGGGCTCGAGGCTATCTCTGCCTCTTCTTACAGTCACACTGAGGAATATTCTCACTTGCAGGACCACAGTGGCACTACAAGTGCTTTCAACTAGGAAAATGTTCACACACATGCACAGGGCTGCCAGGGAAGGGTCAAGGAGTGCTCACCCATCTCCACGGCTTTCCAGAGGCCCAGTCCATCCACCTTCAGATATATAGCTGTGTGGGTCTCTCAGGCGTCCTGTTGTGCTGTGTGGGTATCCTCCATTGATCAATGTGTGTCCACTTAGTTGTAGTTCAAAGAGGGAGAGATAAAGAGGACAGCTGACTCTGCCATGTTGCTGACAGGCTAATTTTTTCACTATTATGGATGCAGGACATCCTCCCATTTTAATATCTATCTGGTGATTTTTCATATAAAAAATGATTTTCTTTTTTTAAAGATTGGCACCTGAGCCAACAACTATTGCCAATCTTCTTTTCTTTTTTCTGTCTTTTCTCCCCAAATCCCCCCAGTACATAGTTGTATATCTCAGTTGTGGGTCCTTCTAGTTGTGGCATGTGGGACGCCACCTCAACGTAGCCTGATGAGCGCTGCCATGTCCACGCCCAGGATCCAAACCAGCGAAACCCTGGGCCGCTGAAGCAGAGTGTGCGAACTTAACCACTCGGCCACAGGGCTGGCCCCAAAACTATTTTTTTAAATATATTTATTGACAACCATTTATTAAATTCTCAAACTAACTGTAATAGTTTTCAAAGTTGAGTCTCTTGGGTTTTCTAGGCATAGATTCGCAGTAACTACAAATAATTATTTTCTTCTCTCAATAATTGTACTTATTCCTTGCACTTCTTGCAATCTTTAGGAAAAAAATTGAATGATAGTGATAATAGCAGATATTCCTGTTTTTGTTTTTGTTTTTAATGGCAATGTCTTCAGTATTTTTCTGTTTTGTATGAATTTTCTTGCTGGTGGTGGTTTTTGATAAAGATTCGCTCTGTCTTTAAGAAAATTTCTTTCTGTTCCTTTTTGCTTAGAGTTATAATCAGGAAAGGCTGATGAATTTTACCAAATGTCTTTTTTTAATTATCAATTGATATCATCACATATGTTTGCTTTTTGTAATTGTAAGCATTACATTGAAAGATCACCTAACTATAATTGCCTTTCTAGCGTAAATCCTACTGCTTTTGAGTAAAATCCAGACTTCTTTCCATGCTCTGTAGGAGATGATTTTCATCCACGTGCAACATTTTTCAAACCAATTCCGTCCTTGGCCCTTGCTTACTACTTTTCCATCCCTCTAGCCTCCCTTCTATCCCCCAAGCTTATCAAGCCTTTCTTACATATTGGTATCTTTGCAAGGAATGCTCTCTCCCACATTCTTCACACGTCAGAATCCTTCAGAGCTCTGTATCTCCCCAGACTAGCTTTCCCTAACCAGTTTATCTAAAGATGAGTCTTCCAGGTATTCTCCATCTCATTAATCAATTTATTTTCTTTACATCAGTTTTCAAAAACTATAATTATCTTGCTATTTCTTCACAGTCTATTTCAGGGTCAGTAAATTTTTTCCATAAAGGGCTAGGTAGTGAATATTTTAGACTTTGTGGTCCTTATGGTCTCTGTCACAACTATTCAATTCTACCTCTGTTGTGTAAAAGCAGCCGTAGACAACGCATAAAGAAATAGATGTGGCTTTGTTTGAATAAAATTCTATTTACAAAACAGGCAGCAAGTTGGAAGTGGCCCATGGGCTGGAGTTTGCCAATTCCTCATTTATTGTTCCCCCTGCCTGTGTAGCGTATGAGATGAACATATGTTGTAGCTCTTGTTCACTGTTGTATTCCTAATGCCTAGCAAATTGCCTGGTCAATAGTGGTGGTCAATACTTTCTGAATAAATAAACTCTTATTTTACTATAGTCCAGTTAGCTACCATTAGTTAACTAATTCAGTTAGCTACTTTTTTTTTTTTTTTCCCCAGGGGCTATTGTTAGCAGTTTGTGGTATCACAAATATCTGGGGAATTTTTTCTTATTTTTCTGTAATCTGACTAGCTTAAATAACACAGGTTTTCTATTCCTGGGAAATTGGATAGAACTCAGATATAAAACTATACTGGACTGTCAACTTTTTTATTGTAGATTTTTAACAGCTATTTCTTGATTTGTTCTGAATCTTCCAATTCTTCTTGGGGTAATAATTAAAATTTATATTTTAGTAGAAAAGCTCCTATTTATGCCAGGTTTTCAAAGTAGTTTCTATAAAGTGCCACATAATACATTTGGTAGATTGCAAAAATGGCCCCAATTCTTTGCAACTTTTCCCATTACCAAGAAATAGTATCAATTTCCTCATATTTTGAATTGGAGATGGCCTTGTGATTTGCTTTGGCCAGTAGAATGCGGTAGAAGCGACACTGTGAATTCAGAGGCTGTACCTCAAGAGGATATGTGTGCTTCTGCTCTTGCTGTAGAATTCATGACTTCCATTTGAACAAGCCCAGGTAAATTGATGGAGGATAAGAGACCAAGTGGACAGAGGCCCCAGACAGCAGGTGCCTGACGTCAGCAGGAATGAGCAGACCTCAGTCCACAGCAGCTGAGTCTTAGCCCAGCCCACATTGCCAAACCGCTGAATTACAAGCAATTCATGTTTTTGAAGCAAATAAATGTTTTTGTTTTAAGCAGTTAAATTTGAGGATGGTTTGTCATACAACAAAAGGTAACTGATGCACTCTTTAATTTCAAATTTTACCTGTAATAATTTTCTTTTCCTTTTTTATTTAGTTTATTTTTTGTTACTCTGGTTACTTTTATTGTTCTTTCCTTGGTTTACCAGTTTGAATATCAAGACTTTTACTTGAAGCATTTCTTCAAGTAGAGGTTTCGCTGTGTTCTTTTAGGTTTTTATTTGACGTGTTATCTTCTCCATTACTCTCTTGGTGATTTTACATTTCATTTTAAAATTCATATTTCTTCTTAGGATAATATCAAAAAGTGTTTTCAATTATGAAGCAACTAAATTTATATTTTTTTGTTATTGATTTTAATTTTTTCACGTTAGTGAAAGAACATTACTTACTCTTATTTGAAATTTTTCCAAATTTTTTATCTGCCCAAGTTCAGATCATTTTTTACAATTGTTCTATGAATGTAATAAAATAAGAAATACATACAATAATAGAGAGGTAGGTCCAAAATATCACATATATATGTTGGCAATTGATCTGTTCAAAATCTCTATATTCTTGGTTATTGGGAAATGACTATTAGTGATTGTCATATCAATTTTTATTGTACTTTTTATCATTATAAATATCTCTCTTTGTTAAATACTTTTTAATTCTACTATCTAATATCAATATCATCTGATATTTTCATTTGTATTTGCCTAACATATTTTTATCCATCCCTTTATTTCCTTCCTTTATTTGTTTCTTGTAGTCAGTACACAGCTAGACTTCATTTCTTAAACCAATCTGAAAGTCTATCTTTTCATGGGGGAATTTAACCAAGTCAATGATTTAGTTTGATTTCCATTTATCCAACTTGTTTTGTATTTACTCTTTAGTATATTTTGCTAAAACCTTGTTTTCCTTTTTCATATGTTTCTTGCATTGATCTTTTAGAAAATTCTTTTTCCCTCAGTAATTTATTCTGTTATATAGCTCTATTTTAATCAATCATATTTAAACCTCTGAGTTTCTCTATAGATATGCCAAAATGAAATAATAATTATTATATTGTTCTGCCCAACTCTGTCTTCTATCATTCTCTCTTTTTCTGATGCTGAGGATCGCTGGTCTCTGACTGAGCTACAAAGCAGAGCTGTGGAGGCAAAATATCCACTCAGATAATTCTCAAGGTCTCAGATATTCTAAATGACTGTAGAAAGAGTGAGCTAATGAGGAGGGGTAGAGGGAGAAGAATTTCCTTTCTCAGAAAGTATCTGCAATGAGAAGGTGGTGTCCAGCCAATTTCCGTGTTGCTGACCCTCTTCCTGCTAGAGGGCTGCATCCATTCCCTCTAGAATTGTTCCAGGGCAAAAGGTCAAGCGTTCATTGGCTATGGTTAGACTTGTTTAAACTTTCACATCTGCTTGTAATTAGTGCGAATCCTTCCAAGGCTCTGATATATGATGGCTTCTAATCCTTAGTTTCCATTGCCATTGCACATGTTTTTCTAATGTGTGTTTTCAGAGATATTTCATAAAACTTTTGAGGATTTTTTGCAGCTATTGAACAAAGTAGCACACGATATTGCCTAACATTTGGAAAATGCAGAGAAACCTCTAAAAAGAAAATATCCACAATCCATTTATATAGAGATAATCTATCAGATTGTATTATATATATTATTGCAATTGTGATTTTATATGCTTTTGTAACACCAGAGTCAATCTATTTGCAACCTGTTCTGTATTTTTAAAATTATATATCATGAACATTTTTCATTCCATTTAGTATTCTTCAACAGAATAATTTTTGTTGTTACTTAGTATTCCGTCAATAATTTCCAGAGAATTATTTTCAAATTTATCAGCAGAGTTGTGCTAGTATTTTCTTTCGCCTTTTAGCATGCTCTGGACTACGCATAGATCCATTTTCTCATTCTTAAATCTGTGCTTACTTTTTATTATTTTTATTAGATTATGTAGAGGTTATTGTATTTATCTTTTTTTAGAAAAAACAACACTTTTTAAAACTTCTTTGGTAAAATTTTATTTTGATACAATTTCAAACGTATAAAAGTTGAATGAGTAAGAAACTCCCATATGCCCATTGCCCAAATTCACTGATTGTTTACACTTTGCCCGTTTGCTGTATTATTTTATACATGTGTATTATACATAAAATGTACATCATGTATGTATTTCTGCTACTATTCTACATTATACTATTTTTTTCTGAACCATTTGAGAGTAAGTTCAAGAAATTTGTCTATTTTTCCCTAAATACTTCAGTGTGTATCTCCTAAGAACAAGGACATTTTCTTACTTAAACACAGTATAGCTGTCAAAATTAGGAAATTAGGCATTGATACACTACTGTTGAATCCATATTCAAATTTATCTCAGCCTCAGTTACGTCCTTTATACCATTGCTTTGGTTACCACATCTGTTTAGTTTATTTTTTATTCTGGAAGGATTCCTTAGACTTTATCTTCCTTGATTTGAAATTTTGAAGAAGGCAGGGCAGTTATTTTGCAGATTGTACCTCAATGTGACTTTGTCTGCTCTTTCCTCATGATAGAATGTAGGTTGTGCATTTTAGTGGAAATACCACAGAAGCGATACTGTGTCATTCTCAGTGTATTATCTAAGAAGTAACGTGATAGTAGTCAGTTTTGATCACTTCTTAAGGTGGTGTCTGCAAGTTTCTCCACTTCAGAGTAATTGTTTATCCCTTTGTCATTAATAAGTAATTTGTGGGGAGATAATTTGAGGCTTTGAAAATGTCTTGATCCTTTTCAAACATTCACTAATTTTAGTATCTCTTGATGATTTGTAACTCAATCGTCCATCTGTATTTATTGACATTCTACTGTAAAAAAGGCTACTTATTCTCCCCTAGTTACTTATATCTGTATGGGTTCATGGATTCTTATTTTATTAAACTGGTTATAACCCATTACTATGTTTCTTTTGATCTGCAGCTTTCCCAGTATGAGTCCCTTGAGGTTGTCTTTTTTATCTTTTTTTAAAAATCTTCAAATTGTATTGCTTTTTCATTAGCTCTATCGACTGTTTCTTGTTGTTAAATTTGTTTCCATGTGTACTTATGAATAAATTGAATTGTCATGTATAAGAGATGCCTCATGAAACTTCAACCTTTTACTCGATGGTCTCCAATCAGAATAATTTTGAAATAGTAAGAAATTTTCTGCATTAGAAAATAATTTACATGCTATCGGATATCAAACACATGAAACTTCTTTCTTTGTTCTTCACTATTCCGGTTTTTAACTTAGTAGCTTGTGGAAAAGCATCTGTTGTTTTTATCTTTAGGATAACTATCTTGTTGTGACATGGGAGGAGGACCTCATTGGATTTGTTAATGTTCTAACTCTACTTTATTGTTTGGGCCATGAATATGTACCACCCATCACAAACTTTAGATTTTCAGTAACCATTTCACTCTCACTCATTCTAAGATATTTGTAGATCTTTACACTCTCTATATTTTACACTTTCATTTTTTAAATGTTGACAGGATTGTTCTTTCAGTTCATCAATGTGTTTGTAAATGTACTAAGATAATGTAGTTTCCTCCTAGTTTTCTGTCTCAGGTAAATGAGAAGAAATACATAAGAGTCCAGACCTGCTTTTATAAATTTGTGAAGAGAATTTCTCTGTTGTTTATCATTCTCTTCATCCTGAATTTTTCTAACCCTCCTTGCATGTATGCCTGGATTCTTTTGTCCTTTTTCTTTTTTGTTTTGAGGAAGATTAGCCCTGAGCTAACATCTGCCACCAATCCTCACCAGTGCCCATCTTCCTCTACTTTATATGTGGGATGCCTACCACAGCATGGCTTGACAAGCGGTGCCATGTCCGCACCCGGGATCCGAACCAGCGAACCCTGCGCCACCAAAGTGGAAAGTGCACACTTAACTGCTGCGCCACCGGGCTGGCCCCCGGATTCTTTTGTCCTTGATCTCTGGTCTTGACTTGCCATGGTGGGGGTTGTTAATTTGTTATTTAAATGTCATTCTGAATGAGCCTATTGAGGATGCTGAAGAGCCAGCATTTGTTGGAGACTGTATTCCCTATGGAATCATTTCCAACTAATGCCTCTGCCTGTCTTCTTCTCTACTCAACAGTGGGGGCCAGGGGTCACAGCCTGTGTTTCCACCAAGGCTCTTCTTTATTCTTTTGACATATCTCCAGGATTCTTAAAATACTTCCTTACTTTCACTTTCCCAAAGAAACTTGGTTGTTTTTAGTCGAGAATGGCATTTAGACATTAAGATCTGCATGCTAGGTATGATCATTCCCAGTAATGTATCATCACCTCTAGTCCCTTTTAGTAAAGCTAGGAAATATCTTTATCTGTCTATTTATATCAACATACAATATCTGTATTTTTTTTGCTTTAAAGCTTAGCACCTGAGCTGACATCTGTTGCCAATCTTCTTTCTTCTTCTCCTTCTTCTTCTCCCCAAAGCCCCCCAGTACATAGTTGTATATTCTAGTTGTAGGTCCTTCTGGTTGTGCTCTGTGGGGCATCACTTCAGCATAGCTTGATAAGCGGTGCCATGTCCATACCCAGGATCCAAACTGGCGAAACCCTGGGCCCCAAAGTGGAGTGTATGAACTTAATGACTTGTCCATGGGGCTGGCCCCTGTATTTATTTCTATATCTATGTTTCTATTTCTATAGCTAAATTAATAACTATGAGTTTTATTTCCAATTCAATACTACAGAGCAAATATTGGTTCTCCTCTTTCCATATTTTTATCCCTCTTTCACTGTTCCTGAACATTGAGAAATCTGTATCTCATTATCCTCTATATTTTTACTCATTTTTCACAAGTCTAGAACACAGAGAAGTCAGTTTCAGAATTGTTAACTCATATCACTGTGAAAAGTAAGCCTACTAACAAGAACCTTGTTCACAGATTTGCTTTTAGGCAAAATTTATATACAGTTAGCTGCACAAAACTAAGTCTACAATTGATGAGTTTTGACAAGTGCACACATACTTATAATCCACATCCTATCAAAATAGTTTTCCCTCTAAAAATGTAGAGCTTTGGTATGCATTCAAAGTTAAGTTGTTTTCAGCTTAAAATAGACTGTTATAAATGTAAGTCTCTTGGTAACCATAAAGCAAAATCTATAGTAGATACACAAAAGATAAAGAGAAAAGAATTAAAGCATACCACTACAGAAAATCACCAAATCACAAAGGAAGAGAGCAGAGAGGAGCAAAGGAATAAAGGAATTACCAAACACCAGAAAAAAAAATTTTAAAAATAACAGTAGTCAGTCCCTACCTCTCAATAATCGCTTTAAATGTAAAGGAATAAATTCTTTCATCAAAACATAGAGTAGCTGAATAGATTAAAAAAAAAACAACCCAAGACATTCTGTATGCTGCCTACAAGAGACTCATCTCAGCTTTAAGGACACACCTAGACTGAAAGTGAAGGGATGGAAAAAGATATTCCAGGCAAATGCAAACCAAAAAAAAGTAGGGGTATCTATACATACACAAAACAGATTTTAACTCAAACACTGTAATAAGAGAAAAAGAAGGTCCTTATATAATGATAAAGGGGTCAATTCCTCAAGAAGATATAACTTTAGTAAATGTTTCTGCACTCAAAACAAGAATATCCGGGCTGGCCCAGTGGTGCAGTGGTTAAGTGTGCACGTTCTGCTTTGGCAGCCTGGGGTTCACCAGTTTGGATCCCGGGTGCGGACATCGCACCGCTTGGCAAGTCATGCTGTGGTAGGCGTCCTACATGTAAAGTAGAGGAAGATGGGCACGGATGTTAGCTCAGGGCCAGTCTTCCTCAGCAAAAAGAGGAGGATTGGCTGCAGATGTTAGCTCAGTGCTAATCTTCCTCAAAAAAAAACCAAAACAAGAATATCTAAACTTATAAAGCAAATAATAACAGATATGAAGAGAGAACTAGACAACAATAGAATAATAGTAGCAGACTTTAACACCCCACTTTCAATAATGGATAGATCATCCACACAGAAAATCAATATGGAAACATTGGACTTTAAACTACACATTAGATCAGATGAGCCTAACATACATTTACAGAAAATTCCATCCAATAGCAGCATGGAACATTCTCTAGAAGATAGATCATATGTTAGGCCACAAAGCAGGTCTTAATAAATTAAGGAAGATTAAAATCATATCAAGAATCTTTTCTGACAACAATGATATGAAACTAGAAATAAATGACAAGAAGAAAACTAGAAGATTCACAAATATGTGGAGATTAAACAACATGCTACTGAACAACAAATGTGTCAAAGAAGAAATCAAAAAATATCTTGAGGCAAATGAAAATGGAAACACAACATACCAAAACTTGTGGGATGAAGCAAAAGCAATACTAAGATGGAAATTTATAGTGATAAACTCCTACATTAAGAAATGAGAAAGATCTCAAATAAACAACTTAACTTTATTGCTTCCTCAAGGAACAGGAAAAGGAAGAACAAACTAAGCCCAAAGTTAGTAGAAGGAAGGAAATAACAATGATCAGAGCAGAAATAAATGAAACAGAGACTAGAAAGGCAATAGAAAAGATCAATGAAACTAAGAGCTGTTTTTTTTAAAAAATAAACAAAATACAAAAACCTTTAGCTAGACTTACCAAGAGAAAATGGAGAAGACTCAAATAAATGAAATTATAAGTGAAAGAAGAGACATTATAACACATACCATACAAATAGAAAGGCTCACAAGACACTACTATGAATGATTATACACCAATAAATTGGATAACTGAGAAGAAATGCATAAATTCCTAGAATCATACCTACCAAGACATGAAGAAACAGAAAATTGGAAAGACCAATTACTAGTATGGAGATTGAAACAGTAACCAAAAACCCCCAGCAAAGAAAAGTCCTAGACCAGAGGGATTCACTGGTGAATTCTACCAAATATTTAAAGAAAAATTGATACCCACCCTTCTCAAAGTTTTCCAAAAAACGGAAGATGAGGAAACATTTCTTAAATGATTTTATGAGGCCAGCATTACCCTGATACCAAAACCAGAGAGGGACACCGCAAGAAAAGAAAATTACATAACAATATCCTGATGAAAAAATATGCAAACATCCTCAACAAAATATTATCAAACTGAATTCAATAGTAAATTAAAAGAATCATACCATGATCAAATGGGATTTGTTCCTGGGATGCAAGGATGGTTCAGCACACATAAATCAATATGATATACCACATAAATAAAATGAAGGATAGGGGCCGGCCCAGTGGTGCAGGAGTTAAGTTCGCATGTTCCGCTTCGGCGGCCTGGAGTTCACCGGTTTGGATCCCGGCTGTGGACATGGCATCGCTTGGCAAGCCATGCTGTGGCAGGTGTTCCACATATAAAGTAGAGGAACATGGGCACAGATGTTAGCTCAGGGCCAGTCCTCTTCAGCAAAAAGAGGAGGATTGTTAGTTCAGGCCTAATCTTCCTCAAAAAAAATTAAATTAAATTAAATGAAGGAAAAAAATGATATGCTTACCTCAATTAATGATTGAAGTGATGCAGAAAAAGCATTTGACAAAACATCCATTCATAATAAAACTCTCAACATAATGAAGGCCATATGTGACAAGCTCACAGAAAACCATCCAAAGTGAAATCACAGTCAGAAATACAAAGGAAGGGAAACAATGGAAATATAGAACACCCAGAAAACAAGAGATAAAATGGCAGTATTAAGCCCTCAACAATCACTCTAAATGTAAATGGATTGAATTCTCCAATCGAAAGACACACAGTGGTGGGATGGATTGAAAAATAAGACCCAACAATATGCTTCATCCAGGAAACACATCTCAGCTCTCAGGCAAACACAGGCTCAGAATGAAAGAATGGAAGATGTTACTCAACGTAAATGGCAAACAAAAGAAAACAGGTGCTGCCATACTTATATCAGACAAAACAGACTTCAAGAAAAAAAAACTTCTGTGACTTCAGGATTGATTTCTGGAGATTTCGCTTTCCTTCTGCTCTGAAATGTTACTGTAGTTCTTTACAGTGTTTGATGAAATGATCCTTTGCCAGTGCGTTTGTAGTAGTATCAGGTTTCACATTCCACTTGTCACTGCCCTGGTGGGGCAGGAACTGTGTTTTCTGATCCTGCCCTGTCTGCTGGAAGATGAGCACAGGCAGGCAGGGCCTCCTTGCTCGGTAGGCATGTCACTCTTGTGCAGGCAGGGCCAGCTACTTTCAGCAGGGGACTTGCTGAGCTGTTGCATTAGGAAGGAGGGGCACTTTCTTTTGCAGAGGCCTGTGCTACACTTGCGGGGAGTTTGGCTGAGCTGCTGTGCTTGGTGGGTGGGGTGCCTTTACATGGGCTGAGCTGCTGCCACTCAGTAGGGAGCCTTGCCACAGGCCAGGCTGCTGCAGCACAGTGGGTACTCCCATGAGCAGGATTACCACTCCAAAAGCACTCATGTGCTGGCTGGGCTGCCCCTGCCTCCTCACACAGTCACGCTGCCAGCTGTGTGAGGATCTATGACCTGGATTGCTGCTACTGGGGACGGGAAGGTGTCCACTCACCTAGTTCCACTGCTTCCTGGGGACCCAGTCCACCCACCTTTAAACGTATGGCTGTGGATCTCTCAGGCCTCCTGTTGTACTGTGTAGGGAAGCTTCTGTTGGTTAATGGACGTCCATTTAGTTGTAACTTACAGGGGAGAGACAAAGGGAACAATTCATTCTGCCATGATGCTGACATCACTCAAACTGCTTTTTGTATAGTGATTTTCTATCCTGCAACTTTACTGAATTCATTTATTAGTTCTAATAGTTTTTTAGTGGAGTTTTCATGGTTTTCTATGTATAATATCATGTCATCTCCAAATAGATACAATTTTACTTCTTCCTTTCTGCCTTGGATGCCTTCTATTTCTCTTCCTTTGTAATTGCTCTGGCTAGTTGAATGAAAGTGGTGAGAGTGGGCATATCTGTATTGTTCCTGACCTTAGAGGAAAAGCTTTAATTTTTCACCACCTCAGCATGGCTTGATGAGTGATGCTGTGTCCACCCTCAGGATCCAAACCAGTGGAACTCCCGGCTGCTGAAGCGGAGCAGGCAAAATTAACCACTTGGCCATGGGGCCAGCCCCAAGAGCTGGTTTTTTGAGAAGACAAACATAGTGGATAAACTCCTGTGCAGATTCACTAAAAAAAGAAGAGAGAAAGTGCAAATAAATAAAATTAGAAATGAAAGAGGAGAAATTACAACAGATACCACAGAAATACAAAGGATTATAAGATAATACTATGAAAAATTGTATGCCTGCAAATTGGATAACCTAGAAGAAATAGATAAATTCTTACACTCATTCAACTTCCCAAAACTGAATCAAGAAGAAATAGAGAATCTGAATAGCCCAATCACAAGTAAAGAGATTGAAGCAGCAATCAAAAAAACAAAAGTCCAGAAGATGGCTTCTCTGGAGAATTCTACCAAGCATTCAAAGATTTAATACCTGCCCTTCTCAAACTATCCTGAAAAATTGAAGAAGACAGAATGCTTTCTAACTCATTCTATGAGGCCAACATCACCCTGATACAAAAACCATACAAGGATGACACAAAAGAGAAAATTACAGGTCAATATCACTGGTGAACACTGATGCAAAAATCCTCAACAAAATATTGGCAAATTGAATACAGCAATACATTAAAAGGATAATATACCATGATCAAGTGAGATTTACACCATGTACACAGGGATGATCTAGACTTGCGGGGAGTTTCCACAAATAAATCAATGTGATACACCACATTAGCAAAATGAGGAATAAAAACCACATGATCTTCTCAATACATGCAGAGAAAGCATTTGACAAGATCCACCATCTTTTATATAAAAGTTCTCAATAAAGTGGGTATAGAAGAAGAGTCCAGCCTGATGGCACAGTGGTTAAGTTCACATACTCTGCTTAGGAGGCCTGGGGTTTGCTGATTCAAATCCTGGATGTGGACAAACACACACTCATTAAACCATGCTGAGAAGGAGTCCCACATAAAAGAACTAGAAGGACAGACAACTAGGTTATACAACTAGGTACTGGGGCTCTGGGGAGAAAAAGAAAGAGGAACATTGGCAAAAGATGTTACCTCAGGGCCAATCTTCCTCACCAAAAAAAAAAAAAAAAATGGGTATAGAAGGAAAGAACCTCAAAACAATAAAGGCCATATATGACAAACCCATAGCCAACATTGTACTCACTGGGGAAAAACTGAAAGCCATCACTCTCAGAACAAAGACAAGACAAGGGTGCCCACTCCCACCACTCCTATTCAACATAGTACTGGAGGTTTTGGCCAGAGCAATTAGGCAAGGAAAAGAAATAGAAGGAATCCAAATGATAAAGGGAGAAGTCAAACTATTGCTGTTTGCAGAAGACATGATTCTATATATCAAAACCCCTAAAGAATCCACCAGAAAACTATTAGAAATAATCAAAGACTACAGCAAAGTCCCAGGGTACAAAATCAACTTACAAAAATCAGTCACATTTCTATACAGTAATAACGAATTAGCAGAAAGAGAAGCCAAGAATACAATCCCATTTACAATCACAAAAAAAGAATAAAATATGTAGGACTAAATTTAACCAAAGAGGTAAAAGACCTATGCACTGAAAATTATCAGACATTATTGAAAGAAATTGAAAAAGACATAAAGAAATGGAAGATATTCCATGCTCATGGATTGGAAGAATAAACACAGTTAAAATGTCCATATTACTTAGGGCAACCTACAGATTCAGTGCAATCCCAGTGACATTCTTCATGGAAATAGAACAAAGAATCTAAAATTTGTACAGAACAACAAAAGACCTGAATAACCAAAGCAATCCTGAGAAAAAAGAACAAAGCTGGAGGCATCACAATCCTTGACTTCAAAATATACTACAAAGCTATAGTAATCAAAACAGCATGGTACTGGTACAAAAACAGACACACAGATCAATGGAACAGAATTCAAAGCCAAGAAATAAAACCACACATCTATGGACAGCTAATTTCGACCAAGGAGCCAAGAACATGCAATGGAGAAGGGAAAGTCTCTTCAGTAAATGGTGCAGAGAAAACTGGACAGCCATGTGCAAAAGAATGAAAGTAGATAACTATCTTACACAGTACACAAAAATTAACTCAAAATGGATTAAAGACTTGAATGTAAGATCTGAAATCATAAAACTCCTATAAAAAAATGTAGGTAGTACACTCTTTGACATTGGTCTTAGCAGCATCTTTTCGAATACCATGTCTACTCAGGCCAGGGAAACAAAAGAAAACAAACAAATGAGACTACATCAGACTTAAAAGCTTCTGCAAGGCAAAGGAAGTCATGAACAAAATGAAAGGACAACTGACCAACTGGGAGAAAATATTTGCAAATCATATATCCAACAAAGGGTTAATAACGAAAATATGTAAAGAACTCATACAACAAAAAAACAAACAACCCTGTCCAAAAACGGGCGGAGGATATGATCAGACATTTTTCCAAAGAAAATATACAGATGGCCAACAGGCACATGGGAAGATGTTCAACATCACTAATTATTAGGGAAATGCAAATCAAAACTACAATGAGATACCACCTTACACCTGTCAGAATGGCTATAAACCAAGACAAAAAATAAGAAATGTTGAAAAGGATGTGGAGAAAAGGGAACTCTCATACACTGCTGGTCAGAATGCAAACTGGAGCAGCCACTATGGAAAACATATGGAGATTTCTCAAAAAATTAAAAATAGCAATACCATACAATCCAGCTATCCCTCTACTGGATATTCATCCAAAGAACATGAAATCAACAATACAAAGAGATTTATGTACCCCCATGTTCGTTGAAGCATTATTCACAATAACCATGATATAGAAGCAACCCAAGTGACCATCAACTGATGAGTGGATAAAGAAGAGGTCGTATATATATATATACAATGGAATACTATTCAGCCATAAAAAAGACAAAATCATCCTATTTGCAACAATTTGAGCAATTTCAAAAAACGTTTTGAGTTATAACGCAAAGTATAAAATAAATAATCATGAGTTCACTGATAATGCCAAATAATTGAATAAATAGATAAATAGAGCAGAAAAGACAAACTCCCCATGCAAAGAGTTCCAAATAATTTGTGTGCATAGCCTGCTGTCAAGAAATGGGGGCGTAGGGGCTGGCCTGGTTGCATAGTGGTTATATTCGCACGCTCCACTTTAGCAGCTTGGGGTTCTCAGGTTCAGAACCCCGGTGCAGACCTAGCACTGCTCATCAAGCCACACTGTGGCAACATCCCACATAAAATAGAGGAAGACTGGCACAGATGTTAGCTCAGTGACAATCTTCCTCAAGCAAAAAGAGGAAGATTGGCAACAGATGATAGCTCAGGGCCAATCTTCCTCACCAAAAAAAGAAAAGAAATGGAGGCATAACCTCCCACTCCTTTGGACTGTACATAGTAACTTGCTTCAAAAAGATACAGTGTGGAAAGAAGGGGGAAAAGTTAGTTTACAGTGGAGAAACCTGGCAAACATTACCTCAGCCAGCTGATCGAGGTTAACGTCAACAGTGATAAGTCATATTAATAGTATGTACCCTTGATAGAAAGTGAACGAAATGGCACTTTACATCTGTGGTCATCCTTCCAAAAATCCATAACCCTAGTCTAGTGATGAGAAAAATATCAGACAAATTCCAATAGAAGAGACTTCTACAGAATACCTGACCAATGCTCTTGAAAACTGTCAGTCATCAGAAATGAGGAAAGTCCGAGAAACTGCTACGCCAAGAGGAGTATAAGGAGACACGATAACTAAATGTAACATGGTACCCTGGATGAAATCTGGCAAAAGAAAAGGGATATCAGGTTAAAACTAAGGAAATCTGAATAATATAAAGACTTTAGAGAATAATAATGTATCTATACTAGTTTGTTAATTGTGACAAATTCATCATACTGATGTAAGATGTCAATAAGGGAAACTGGGCACCACGTAATGATGTGTCGGTCAACAATGGACCACATATACAATGGCAACTCCATGAGATTAGTACCATATGGCCTGGGTGTGTAGGAGGCTATACCACCTAGGTTTATGTAGGTACACTCTATGACGTTCACACAATAATGAAATTGCCTAACAACCCCTTTCTTAGAACGTATCCCCATTGCTAAACAACGCATGACTGTATAAGAGAACTCTGTATTATCATTTCAATTTTTCTGTAAATTTAAAATTGTTCTAAAAATAATGTTCACATTTTTTTAAGTATATATTGAAGTATGAAAAGCCCACATGATTTTGGATTGTGTGTATAAACTCTTAGCAGTCTAAAGGTCAACTGTATTGAGTTATTACTTACTATTCTTTCCTTGGTTTGCAATATTAACTGCATTCTTTCGATAAAATGACTCAGAGTTATTTACTTTCACTCCCTCAGGCAAAAAATTCTTCGTATCCTCTTCAATACGCTATTCTGTAACCTCTTATTGCAATATTTTTTAATAAAAATTCTTTTCAGAAACAATACATTATGGAGTTGGGTTTTTAACTTTATTGAGTGAAGGACATTAGTTCTTCTTATTACAGGTTCAAATAAATCTTGCATTCAAAATGCAGATCTCACATATATTACTTTTACTCTGAAAAGGAAAATGTGCCTTGTGAGATCAACAAAATACAGTTGTAATATGTGACAATTGTGGATCTTGAGGGCTGAAAGTGACCCTGAAACAAGGAAGTCCAAATACAACATTACACAAATTATTCCAACGATGATTAAATTATAGCAGCCAGGGCAAAAAGAAAGTAAAATAAGCAAAGCAAAGTAAAAAACTCAAAGCACATCATAAGTTGAAAATATTTATAAATGTTACAATCAACATTCATATAATAAAGAACACTTTTTTCAAGATTTCTCAATATGGCATAGGAATATATATATATGTTTGTCATATTTACATAAAAAACAGTCAATTTCTGTTTCTCTGTTTTGGGAATATTTATTAAGATCAAAGAATCTTCCCTGATATCAAAATTCTGCATAACCCCAGAGAAATCCCAGAAGGAAAGTTATTTTTCCCTTTGTGCAGGAATGTGTATTTGTGTAATGCTAAGGGGGAGAATTCAGTTCAAAACAGGGAGGTTTCACTGGAGCATGATGATGTTAGGACTATAGACAGCAGCCGAAGATATTAGGGAAAAACATTGGTACTGCTAAAGAAAATTATACCAATTCAAAATAGGACAGAAGCATGATTATATACCCTTTCAATATCTCATTGGAACATTGTCTAACAGGACCACCCAAGGATTATGTAATTCTCTAGGAGATGTACCTTTGTTTGACTTACTAGCTACCTTTGATTAAGTCCCAGGTTCTGTGAATTATAGTCAATGGTATGGATTTTTTTTTCCAGTAGAGGTGCCAATGATTTCTCTCTGGTAGAAAAGATAACCCAAAAGGTTATGATTTTATTGCCCTGTAGAATATTAATCGGTTTTGTCTCTCACTGAGTAAACATTTCAGCAAGTCTTTTTTTTTCCTGACTGACTTAATAGAAATCAATCTTTTTTTCTGAGGAAGATTTGCCCTGAGCTAACATCTGTGCCAGTCTTCCTCTATTTTGTATCTGGGTCACCACCACAGCATGGCTGCTGATAAATGGTGTAGGTCTACACCTGGGAATGGAACCTGGGCTGCCAAAGTGGAGCATGCCAAACTTAACCACTAGGCCACAGGGCTGGCCCCCTATAAATCAGTCTTAATCTTCCTCTCTCTCTCCCTATATATATATATACACACACACACATACACATACATATATGCACTTATATATACGTAATATATGTGTACATATGTATCCTGAATGTTCCTTTGAGCCAGCTTAATCATTCTTCTGGCACCCATATTAAAAAGTCAAATACATCTTCGACACATGTTATTCTATATTTGTATGAGAGTCCTGCTATAATAAAATGATTCAAAGTTGTTTACTTTTACTCCCCCAGGTGAGAACTTCCACATACTCTTCAATCGTCTAAAACAGGTCACTGCAAAAAAGGTTCATGCATTAACTGGTTGGTTTGGAGCTGCATTATGCCACTAGAGTTCAGCTCTTTCTTGCTGCTAGATATGTCCTCATCTTTTTATGATTATCAGGTGGCTCAAAACAGCATTTGTGAGCAACTGTCAGTGATGATAGAACCTAGATGGCTTAACCTTTGCGAAGTTGAACAGTTTGATTTCGTGATGCGTGAACTAGTTCAATGGACCACTAGCTTTCAGGGCTTTTAAGCCGGAGAAATGCTTTTGTTTAACATTTTACACTTTAAAAGAAAACCACTTCATTAGTGAAAATCAATATTTACTCATCTCTCATCAAGTATTATCCTCAAGGGAATAAAATAGATTTCACTCTGTGAGTTATATGGGGAGAAATAATATAATCAATTAACGTTATTATTTATCCAAGTAGTCAATTTTATAAAGTGCCCCTTTTGTATTACAATCACCACAGGATCAAGCACATTATATAAATAAGTGAAATACATAAAAAAAAGGCAGAAAAACTACTATGTTAAATTTTATTAAATAATCATATAGACACATTAATGAACAACAAATCACCTGGCTGCTCAGTCAGCCTAGGAATAAAGTTCCACAAAATGACCATCATCCTTGAAACTCTTATGTGTAGCTTCTAGAACGAAATAAAGAAATGCCAGCAGAAGTATCCATGCTAGTGTAACCAGCATCGATGATGAGAAGGCCCTAACTCTCAGACCTTTCCACGGCACAGCCAGGATTTATAAATAAATGCTCGTGGAAGTACAACTTCTGTCCCAGTGAAAAGCCCTTGCCCCTCCTGCGTATGTTCACTTGTCAGGGTTCTTTCTGAATCTTTAATTCACAAGTCACCTTCCAGAGCAAATAAGTGGCATGGTTATTTGAATGCAGCACTTTTACCTCTACGTTCGATGCTTTCTCCAAAGGATGATAGTACCCCTATTCTGCACATCTTGACTTTACATTATTTCAGATCAGGGTTTATTAAAACCTTATTTCATCTTAAAGTATGGGAAACAATATTTTCAAGGTTTCACTCCATAAGAACGAGATATATGCTTATAAAGTAAATTCCAAATTACCCACGCCAATAAAGTGTGTTAGCATGAAAAATAAAAACACCATAACTAGTGTGCCACTTGAAATAGTTAGGTCCCACCTGCCAAGAAGTGAATGTGTTTCCATGTCCATTCACATTTATATGTTTCATGACAAACACCATATAGTCAACTCCTAAATTGCTTCCCACATATTTTTCTGTTCAAAATATTTAGTGCCACCCACAGGGAGGTTTCCTAAGACATACATCTTTTAAAACTTGGGGGTTTATCACTCTTTTACTGAAGTACTATCTTTATTACCGAGGAAAATTGTACTTTTGACCAAAAAGTCAACAAATCTAGTAAGCTTTTGGGGTTTTCAACTACTTTCATAGACATACGTAGCACTGCCATTTGGACAACCTTGAAATATAAAAGTGACAAATCAGTCAAATGGAAAGGCCAACCACACTGGTTTGGAGGCAGAACCTCAGGTTCCAAGAGTTCACACTATAGCTGTGACATGAGGAAATGAGGAAATTAGTGACATGATGAAATTGGGACTGTTTTCCTCAAATGGAAAATCAGAGGGCTGGCTGACTTCTAGAAAATGTCTGACTTCTTTCTCTTTCATTTCATAATTCATTAGCTTCGCTAAATTTTTCCATCGTGAAAATAAATTCCAAATAAAATTCTTATGTTTATAAAAATATAAACAAGTATCTAAAATTTATATAGATAATTCTACCAGGAGGAGAAAAATTAAAATAGTTGTCATAATTGCAACTAGTTTTACACTTTATAATATAACTATGAATTTCTATTGCTGGAGAATTACTCAATTTGTTGTAACAATACCCGTAACTGTACCAACTGAGACAAAATTGTAAATATCTCTTAAACTTGGATATTCTGCAGTATTTTTGATATATGGACTAAAAATGTAACTATACCAAAGGCTAAGGATTATAAAATAACTTTTAAAAATAAATATCTCGCAGATTAAGTCACTTATCTGAGAACATATAAATACAAACTAACAGGAATCGTTCCTTATACCATTCACTTTTGAGTATGACTGATGAAATCAATAGTAAAACCTACATAGCTGAAATGCCTAACTTTGAAAGCTAAAAAATTTGTCAGTGTGAATTCTATCAGCTTTTATTTTCCAACCTTCTAATTCTTCTGTCCCTATCAAAAAAAATTTTCACATAGTATCATCTTCAGGACCATTAATAGCCAGGCCAATGCGGTCTGACTAAATAATTTGGCGCCTTAGCGAAGGCAAAAAAAAAAAACAACCCAACAACAAAAAAGACAAATAATTTCTGGAAGAATTAAAATGTGGCTCTTTGTATTAGTGTTGGCATTTCAGTTCTCTTCGGAGACCCTCTCAAATTTAGCTGGAGATAGTTTCCATGGTAACTGAAGAATGTGTTCTGATGAGTCTTGAAACAGACAAATAAGAACCTTTGCATCTTACAAGTGGGCAATAATTTACCTCTCTAATGCTTAATGGAAGACATTTGAATCTATTTCAGTTTCAGATAAAAGCTGGAAAAAAGCCAGTTCTGTCTATTAAGCAAAGTCTGAAAGGTAGATATTAGTAAAGTTGAGGTTAGTGCAGGATACTGATATACATCCTAGCTGTTTTAGCCTTTCCAAGGTATTTTTTTCCAAAAACAATAATATATAATTATTTGGTATTAAATGTCTTATACTACCATGGAGAACTTTAAAAACTGATTTCCTTAATCCCAGTAAGTATATCACTTTCATTGTCCTTGCCGATTTTTAATTAATTACTTCCTATGGAATACAAAATGCAAAGTTGTAACACTGCAAAAAGTCAAAATGGTGTTTAATTTTTTATGCTTTTTTTTTTTTTGGTGGAGAAAAATTGGGGATGGATTAATTAAATCTGGGAATGTACAAGTCAGCACTTGAAAGAATGAAACACTTGCAAACTATTGAGTTGAAAAACAGGTACAGCCTTTCAAAGTCTTAAAAAACCCACAAACATAAAAAAAGAAAATTGGTATTACTCAATAGTGAATCATGACCTTACTTGAAAGTGCCTCTGCATGAACTTGTATAGCAAAGATAACAACAGGTAAACCTTCCCCAATCCCAAACCAAAATCAACAAAAAGACAACCAACTCCGTAGAGAAGAATCTGTGTTTCTCTTGGTGGTGACACTGGCTACCAAGGTAGAGATTATATTTGAGAGGCTTCTGGCTACAAACCCATTCTTCTGAAGACCTTAAGTAAACCCTAAATCAAACAGATGCTTTTAATAGACTAACTTGTGCTTCCTAGTGCTCAGACAGCTGAACCTTAGCAAATGAAACTTCTCTTGTTGAAAAGCAAAGGCAAAAATCAAGGCAATTAATGAAAACTTTAGTTTAAAACTGCTTTGACCTTAATTCTCCAGAACAAAGTTAGAACATGGCCATTTGGTATCATTTAGAACCCTGTGATCCAGGCATTGTAACTGGCAAGACAGCCACTAGCCCACGTGATGACTGTGTGTGATTTAGAGGATATGAGTGCTGCTGTTGGGGCTCACAGCAAGTAAAGCTCAAGCTGGATTTAAGCTCCCCTTCATCCCTTCATCTAGACGTATTTGTGCAGTATGTAAACTGCACAACTGTACAAAGTAGCCCTAGCATTGGGTCTTGAGTACGCAGCGATGAATAGAACAAGCCAATCAATACCAACAGAAAACAATGATTGGGATTTGTTTATTAAAGGGCTATTAATATTTAAGATAATTTGATCAACATTCATTAAGAACCTACTATGTGCCAGGACTTACTATCTAAGGAACACAAGGACGGGATCTAAGAATTACAAAAGAGCTCTCAGCACCTAATGACTCCTTCAAACTCCTTCACTAAAAGATTTTACCAAGCCAGTCCTGACTTTTGGCAGCCTAAGGCCTCATTCCTGGGACTACCCAGCCCCCCTTTGAGTTCTTGCCTGAAAAAGCTCAAGGCTGTCAAAAGAATTTACTGTTTGCTCTATCCAACACCTGACAATAGGCCCCTTTCTTAGAACATTCACTAAAAAAAAATAAAAGCTTACAATTATAAATCCTTTCCCTGTCCCTTTGAGATATATATTCATGTATCTCTTACGGCCAAGGAGTTTCTTTCTCAAGGATGTGAAAGCCATTCCTTTGAAATGTAAACTCCAGGAAGGATAGGACCTCTGTCTCCCAGTCTCTGTGGGAGGATGTAATCCTAACTTCAGTAACCGCTAGCTAGCAGACACAGCTGGCCTAATCGCATTTACACTGACTGACCCTCTCACCCGCTTTTCGTAATTTTTCACTCGCCTGACACTGCTTGAGCACTCTCCCTCCTTACTCCCTATTCTCCCTTTAAAACACTCAGTCACCTCTGCACAATTTGGAATGGAGCTCAGCTCTTTCTCCTACTGTCAGTAGTTACTGAATAAAATCTATTCTTACACTTTGAGTAATATTTGGCTTTATTTTTAACAGATCTAAAGAAAATATTCTAGTATGAAAAACAAATATATTCAAAAATGACCATAAAATACAGAATGAAAATGGTATGATAGTACATTTGATTAATTAAATTGAGAGTGTGTGATATATGGTCTGCACATTGGTACAGATAATATAATCATACCTGAGAAGAAGGGAGACATCCACCGGACAAAGGAGGAAGGCAACGTGGAAGGAGCGGAAGTTTATTGGGGCTTTATGAGTTTGGATTTGAACAAGGGAAACAGAATTTAATTTAGCATTGACATAAGTTCATATTATTTTAGAAGACATAAGCATTGTCGTAACCATACCAATAAATATCAACATCCATGACGAGAGAGATCTTGTCTGGTTTTTTTCATATCTGCATTATCAATGTGTAAAATACAATGGTCTTAACAAAAATTCACTGAATTAACAAATAATTGAGGTATCATTTAAATGAAAAGAGGCTACATATGTGAACTAAAAGGTAGCTTATCCAACAATCAAAAATGAAAGAAGAAACATTACAACTGATGCTGCAGAAATAAAAGGGATCATAAGAGACTAGTATGAACAATGATACACCACCAAATAGGATAACCTAGAAGAAATGGATAAATTCCTAGACATACACAAGCTACCAAGACTGAATCATGAAAAAATAGAAAGTCTGAACAGACCTATAACGAGGACGGAGATGGAATCAATAATCGAAAACTTCCCAGCAAAGAAAGGTCCAGGACTAGATGGCTTCACTGTTGAATTCTAGCAAACATTTAAAGAAGAATTCACACCAAACCTTATCAAATTCTTCTAAAAACTTGAAGAGGAGGGGATACTTCCAAACTCATTTTATGAGGCCAATATGACCCTGATGCCAAAGCCTGACAAAGACACCACAAGAAAAGAAAACTACAGGCCAAGATCCCTAATGAATATAGATGTCAAAATCCTCAACAAAATGCTAGCAAACCAAATCCAATAGCACATTAAAAGCATCATACACTGTGACCAAGTGGGATTTATCCCTAGGATGTAAGGATGGTTCAACATAGGAAAAATCAATTAACATCATACACCACATTAACAAAACAAAGTGTAAAATCACATGATCATCTCAAAAAATGCAGAAAAGCATTTGACAAAATTCTATACCTTTTCTTGCTAAAAACTACCAAGAAACCAGGATATGCCTTAAAATAATAAAGGCATCCAGTAGTCTTCCCTTATCCACAGGGAATACGCTCCAATATCCCCAGTGGATGCCTTAAACCATGGATAGTACCAAACCCTATATATATACTATGTTTTTTCCTATACATACATACCTATGACAAAGCTTAATCTATAAATTAGGCACAGTAAGAGATTAACAATAATAATTAATAATAAAGTAGAACAATTATAACAATATACTATAATAAAAGTTACGAGAATGTGGTCTTATGAATTGTTTAATTCTGGAATTTTCCATTTAATACAGTATTTTCAGACTGCAATTTACTGTGGGTAACTGAAACAACAGAAAGGAAAACCGCAGATAAAAGGAGACTGCTATAGATGAAAAGCCCACAGCTGACATCACAATCAATGGAGAAAAACTTGAAGCTTTACCTCTAAGATTGGGAATGAGGCAAGGATGCCTTTTCTCACCACTTCTATTCAACATAGTACCAGAAGTGCTAGTCAGAGCAATTAGGCAAAAAAAAAAAGAAAAGAAATCAAAATCAGAAAGGTAGAAGTAAAACTGTCCCTGTTCGCAGATGACATAATCTTATATATAGAAAACCCTAAAGACTCCATCAGTAAAGTTGCAGAATACAAAATCAACATACAAAAATTAGTTGTGTTTATATATACTAACAATGAACTATCTGATAAGAAAATTAGGAAAATAATATCATTTACAATAGCACCAGAAAAATAAAATACTTAGGAACAAGCCTAATTAAGGAGGTGAAAGCCTTCTATACTGAAAACTACAAAACGCTGATGAAAGAAATTAAAGAAGACACAAACAAATGGAAGCCATCTCGTGTTCATGCGATGGAAGATTTAGTATAGTTAAAATGCCCGTACTACCCAAAGCGATCTACAGATTCAATGCAATCTCTATCAAAATTCCAATGGCATTTTTTACAGAAATAGAAAAAAACAATTTACAATTCTTATGGGACCACAAATAGCTACATGAATAGTGAGAAAGAAGAACGAAGCTGGAGGCATTGAACTTTCTGATCTCAAAACATATTACAAAGCTGTAGTAATGAAAACAGTATGATACTGACAAAATGACAGATACATAGTCCAATGGAACAGGATAAACATCCCAGATGTAAATCCATGCTTATATGGTCAACTGATCTTCATCAAGGGTGATGAGAATCCACAATTAGAGAAAGGATAATATCTTAAACAAATAGCCTTGGGGAAATTGGATATCCATATGTAAAAGGATGAAATTGGACCCTTATCTTACACCATACAAAAAAATCAACTTAAAATGAATTAAAGACTTAAACATAAGGCCTGAAACTGTAAAACTCCTAGAAAAAAATATAGGGGAAAACTTCATCACATTGGTCTGGGCAATGATTTCATGGATAAGACACCAAAAGCACAGGTAACCAAAACTACAATAAAAGAGTGGGACTACATTAAACTAAAAAGCTTCTGCACAGCAAAGGACACAATCAACAGCACAGACAACCTACGGAATGGAAGAAAATATTTTCAAAGTATATATCTGACAAGGGATTAACCTCCAAAATATACAAGCAACTTTTACAACTCAATAGGAGAAAAACACTGAAAACCCAATTTAAAAATGAGCAGAGGACCTGAATAGACATTTCTCCAAAGAAGACGTAAAAATGGCCAACAGGTACACGAAAAAATATTCAGCATCACTAATTATCAGGGAAATGCAAATGCAAACCACAATGAGGTATCACCTCACACCTATCTAGATGCCTATTACCAGAAAAATAAAAGACAACAGGTGTTAGCAAGTATGTGGAAAAACTGGAACTCTTGCACACTGTTTATGGAAATGCAAAAAGGTGCACCTGCTATGGAAAACAGTATGGAGGCTCATCAAAAAGTTAAAAATAGAACTACCATATGATCCATGAATTCCACTTCTGGGTATTTATCCAAAATAATTGAAATCAGAATCTCAAAGAGATATTAGGACTACCATGTTCGTTGAAGCACCATTCACAATTGCCAAGATGAGGGAACAATCTAAATGTCCATCAAGAGATGAATGGATAAAGAAAATATGGTATATACAAGCAATGGAATGTTATTCAGCCTTAATAAAGAAGGAAATTAGGCAATATGCAACAATATGGTTGAACCTTTAGGATATTATGCCAAATAAAATAAGCCAATCACAGAAAGACAAATACTGCATGATTCCATTTATATGAAATATCGAAAATAGTCAAATTCATAGACTCGAAGAATAGAATGGTGCTTGCCAGGAGCTGGAGGGGAGGGGGAAATGGGGAGGTATCAATCAATGGGCATAGAGTTTCAGTTAAAAAAGAGGAATAAGCTGTAGAGATCTTCTTTACAATGTTGCAGATCAGTATTGACTTACGGTCAACGGTAATGTGTTGTACACTTCAAAATGTATTTAGGGGGTAGATCTCATGTTAAATGTTTTTACCACAATAAAGTAAAATTTAAAAAAATTTTGAGGGCACGCCTTGAGGTGCAGATAAGTTATATGCGATCAGTTTGATCTTTTTCGAAGTTTGATTTTTAAGTTTCGTTAGTTAACATCATTGTCCTGGTACAGGACAGCCTTTAGTCAAATGCTAATTTGGCTCTACTGCAGAGGCAACGCACTTCTGAGAACTCTATTTGATGCCCCATTCATTGGGAAGACATTTGACTTCAGGTGGTTAGAATATAAAGTATTCCCACCTTTCTATGAGCTCCAGGAATAATTGTGTCTACTTCTTTCTGGTGGTTCTTCCTCAGCATCTATAGTTTCCTCATGTGCATGCACAGATCAGTATTCAGTCAAAGACTTAGGAGGACCCATCTGCACAGCAATTGAACTCTTGACAGCTCCATCCTCTGTGGTACTATGTCCTAAAAATTGTAGCTTTCTTGGCTCCAACAAACTTTAAACTCTGTATCTCTACCCACCAACACTACTAAACTCTGTTTGGCTTTACCCTCTGTGTGCTGCTAAGGGAACACTGTCTCCAGGCAGTGAACTGTAGGGCTCACCTTTTTCATTTCTCTACTCTCAAGGATATAAAATAAGAATAAACATCAGTACCCTGGCAATAAGTAAAGTAAGTGGAAAACAATGAAACGACAAATTTAAAACATTGAAAGAAAAATACTGTCAACCTGAAAAGTATACACTCAGCAAAATTATCTTCCAAAAACGAAGACAAACTAAAAACATTTTTAGACAAACAAAAGCTGAGAGAATTGGTTACCAGAAAATCTACACTACAATAAATGTTAAAGAAAATCTATAGAACAGAAGAAATATAATACTAGATGGAAACTTGGAGGTACACAAAGAAATAAAGACTGCCAGAAATGATAAATCAAATCACAGGAAACACAAAAATGACAGAACTATAAAGAAAAATAGACAAATCCACAGTAATAGTTAAGAAATTTCAACACGACTTTCTCAGTAATTGATAGAACAAATAAAGACAAAATCAGTAAGGTACAGGAGATATGAACAACAGAAAGCAACTGAACCTAACTGACATTTCTAGAGCACTCCACGCAATAACCACAGAATACATACTTTTTCAAGCATAAATGGAACATTCACCAAAATAGAGCACTTCTTATACCATAAAAGAGATCCCTATATATTATAGATCATATTCTCTGACTGCCGTGGAATTAAATTAGAATCAATAATGAAAAAATACCTGGATTATCTCCAAATATTTGTAAACTAAATACACAAATATAAATAAACAGGGGTCCAAAAAAAATCACAGTGGAAATTATAAAATGTGAGTTAAAAAAATTAAAATAGAACGTAATAAAATTTGTGAGACATAACTAAAACAATTATTTAGAGGAAAATTTATAGCTTTAAATCTTTACTGTAGAAAAAAAGAGAAAAATCTAAAATTCATTATCCAAGATTCTCTATCACAAAGCTATGAAAAGAGAAACAATATTAAACCTAATGTAAGTAAAAAATGATAATGATGAGTTGAAATCAATAAAATAAATAGAGAAAATTAATGAAACAAAAAGTTGTTCTCTGAGGAGTAACAAAATTGCTAGAACTCTAGCTGAATTAGAACAATAACAAAAAAAGATAAATCAGATTATCTCTGTGAGGAGTGAGATAAGAGAAACAGCTAAACATACTACAGTCATTTAAAAGAAAAAGAGATTATTTTAAAAATGTATGCCAATAATTTCAATAACCTAGATGAAATGAACAATTTCCTTGAAAAACACAAGTTACAAACAGACTCAAGAAGAAATAAAAAAGTCAAATTGGTGGAGGACTTATCTTAGAAAAACAGAAATTTACAGAACAAGTCTCCTGAAGCCAAATAGCCAGAAAGCCCTATATTTTTATTAGTGAAATTAAACTTCTAATTAAATATCCTTCCACAAAGAAAACTACACCACGCAAAAAGGCAAGAAAAGGAAATCAAAAGGCATGTAGGTTGGTAATGAAGAACTAAATCTTTCTTCATTCACAAATAACACGATCACCTCAGTAGAAAATCGTAAGAGATCTACTGAAAGCTACTAGAGCTAACAAGTGGAATTAGAAATACAGTAGCATCCAAGTCAGGATACAACAATCAATCATATTTCTCTATACTAGTGATAAATAAACGAAAAATAAAATAAAATTTATAAAATGATACCATTTACAATACCATCCAAAAGCAAGAAATACTTAGGAATACAGGGCTGGCTCAGTGGCATAGTGGTTAAGTGCACATGCTCCGCTTTGGCAGCCCGGGGTTTGCCGGTTCGGATCCCGGGTGCAGACATGGCACCACTTGGCAAGCCATGCTGTGGTAGGCCTCCCACATATAAAGTAGAGGAAGATAAGAATGGATGTTACCTCAGGGCCAGTCTTCCTCAGCAAAAAGAGAAGGATTGGCAGCAAATGTTAGCTCAGGGCTAATCTTCCTCAAAAAAAAAGAGAAAGAAATACTTAGGAATAAATTTGTCAAAATAACTGAAGAAAGGGTAACTGAAAATTAGTAAATATTGGTAAGAAAAATCAAAGGAGATTGAAATAAACAGATATTTGTTAATAGATTGGAAAACTAAACATTTAAATTCAGTTTTCCACAAATCGATAAATAGATTTGATGCAATCCCAATCAGAATCACAGCAGGAATTTTTGTAGAAATTGCTAAGATGATTTAAAAATGTATATGAAAGAACAAAAGACTTAGAAGACTCAAAATAATTTTTTTAAATTAGAGGAATTAAACTGCCTGATATCAAGACATATTACAAAGCTATAGTAAATAGGTATATATAGATAGATCAGTGGAACTGATAGAGAATCCAAAAATAAACCCATGTGTCCATGGTCCTTTGCTAATTACAAAAGTGTAAAGATAATTCAGAGGTAATAAATAGTTTTTATAAAAATGGTGCTAGTGGGGCTGGCCTGGTGGCGCAGCAGTTAAGTGAACACATTCCGCTTCGGCGGCCCAGGGTTTGCCGGTTCGGATCCCGGGTGCAGACCTGGCACCACTTGGCAATCCATGCTGTGGTAGGCGTCCCACATATAAAGTAAAGGAAGATGGGCACAGATGTTACCTCAGGGCCAGTCTTCCTCAGCAAAAAGAGGAGGATTGGCAGCTGATGTTAGCTCAGGGCTAATCTCCCTCAAAAAAAAAAAAAAAGTTGCTAGAACAACCAGATTTTAATATTTTCTAAAACATAAAATGACCATACATTACAATATACACAAAAATTAACTTGAAATAGATCATAGACCTAAACGTAGAAACTAAAATGTAAAATTTTAAAAGAAAATCGAAGTGACCTTGGGATACATTTCTTTAACAGAACACAAGAAAGCATGAACTATAAAAGGAAAAAATTGGCAAAATGTACTTTATCAAAATTAAAAACATCTCCTTGCCAAGAACTGTGAAGGATCTGACATTTTACCCAACTTGTAAACTAATGAGTTAGACTGCCACAGTTTCATGGATGCTGTCACCCAAAACTCTTGGGTCAAAGCTTTATTACTCATGGCACAGCAAGTAGCATGACCACTGACCTATTTCCACCAATTCTCTTGGCCCCCAAATCCCTCAGGGGTGAGGCAGATGGGCCCAAATGAATGCTTGATCATGCAGCGAGTTGCATCATAGAGCAGGAACTCTGAGCTCAGGGAACTGAAATCTTTTACGATGTGCAGTATTCATGGCTGCCCTTCGCTCCAGAAAGAGACGTTATCTTTATTATACTGGACAGTCAGTATGCCCACTCTTTGCTATGGAGGGAGACATCTCTTTGGCCCAAGGCTACTTGTTATACAAACATCTATTAGAAGATAGTCCAGAGAAAAGTTCAGTTAGTAACTTGCTCACAATATATGAAGAAACATGAGAAACTATGAAGAATTGTCTCCCAAAACTGTTCTTCCAAAGACACTGTTAGGTACATGAAAAAGAAGGGCACAGACAAGAAAGTATTTACAACACTAATATGTGACGCAGAATATATAAATAACTTCTACTAATTGATAAAAATACATGCAAAAAAAACAATTAAAAATAGGCAAAAGGGAGACAGCCCATGGGAGACAGCCCATGGCCGACTGATTAAGTTTGTGCGCTCTGCTTCAGCAGCCCAGGGTTTCGCTGGTTGGGATCCTGGGCACAGACATGGCACCACTCATTAAGCCATGCTGGGGTGGCATCCCACACAGCACAACCAGAAGGACCTACAACTAGAATATACAGCTAGGTACTGGGGGGCTTTGGGGAGAAGAAAAAAAAAGATTGGCAACAGATGTTAGCTCAGGTGCCAATCTTTTAAAAAAAAATAGGCAAAAGATTTAAATAGATATTTCACAAAAGCTATCTGCATGGCCGTTAAGTACAGGAAAAGATGTTCAACATCATCCTTAGCTATCATAGAAATGCAAATTAAAACCACAATTTGATTAAAACCACATCAGAATGGCTAAAATTGAAAACAGTAATATTAACAAATGTTGACAAGAATGTGGGGCAACTAAAACACTCACATATTGCTGGTGGAGATGTATAATAGTATAACCATCTTGTAAACCTGTTTGGCAATTTCTAATAATATTAAAAATACACATGCCCCCTGACCCAGTAATTCTATTGTTAGGTATACAGTTAAGAGAAATGACATGTCCAACAAAAGACTTATGTAAGAATAAGACTTATGTAAGAATGTGAGTAATTATCCTACTAGCCCAAATCTGGAAACGTCCCCCATGTCCGTTGATTGGCAAGTGAGTAAACTGTGATATATTCATACACTGGAAAACTACTCGACCATTAAAAAATAATAATAACAGTACTAACAATACACACAACATAAACAAATTGCTGAAACATTATATTGAGCAGAAGAAACCAGATACAAAAGGGCACATACTGTGTGATTCCAATTTTATCAGACTCTAGAAAAGACAATTAATCTATAGTAACAAAAAGGACATCAATTTTTGCTTTGGGGTTCAGGACAGAGTTTGATTTCAAAGAGCTCAAAGGATCTTTTTAGAGTAATTGAAACATTCTGCATTTTGATTATAGTGGTGGTTACCCAGTTGTATACATTTGTCAAAGTTCATTAAACTGTATACTTAAAATATGTGTATCTTGGGGCTGGCCCCGTGGCCGAGTGGTTAAGTTCGCGCGCTCCGCTGCAGGCGGCCCAGTGTTTCGTTGGTTCGAGTCCTGGGCGCGGACGTGGCACTGCTCATCAGACCACGCTGAGGCAGCGTCCCACATGCCACAGCTAGAAGAACCCACAACGAAGAATACACAACTATGTACCGGGGGGGCTTTGGAGAGAAAAAGGAAAAAATAAAATCTTTAAAAAAAAAAAAATATGTGTATCTTATTGCATATAAATTATGCCCATATAGAGTTCATTGAGGATATAGTCCAGTTACATAAAAGATGACTTGAAATAACAAACTCACAAGTAAAGGAATTGTGAATGAATATGTCATATTGGATTTGAATACAGTGAAACATAGATTTAAATGTAATCATCTAGTATCTATACAAAATAGAATGCAGTTTTTACAATCAACATTGAAAAAGTACTAGTATTTATAAGACAATTCAGTAAGGTAGTTGGACACAAAATTGATATTTAAATCTTAATTGTTTTCCTACTTGCAGTTTTAAAATGTAATGGTGACTATTTCATCCAAAGTAACAACATATAAACAAAAATATTTGGGAATATACTTGAAAGGAAATATAAAGGACATACATGAAAAATATTTTGTAATTCCACTGCGGAACACAAGATATACTTGAATAAAATGACTTTTTTTCCTCTTTTCTTCTCCCCAAAGCTCCCCCAGTACATAGTCGTATACTTTAGTTATGGGTCCTTCTAGTTGTGGCATGTGGGTTGCCACCTCAGCATGGCCTGATGAGCGGTGCCATGTCCGCACCTGGAATCTGAACCAGTGAAACCCTGGGCCGCCGAAGCGGAGCGCAAGAACTTAAGCGCTTGGCCACGGGGCCAGCCCCTAAGACTCCTTTGACTGACTGTTGCTGCATGACAAACCACCCCAAAAGTAAGCGGCTTAAAATATTTCTTCATTTGTAGATTTGCTGGAGTTTAACTGGCTTGGGAGGAGCTTGGCTGGACAGCCCTGCTTCACCTTATAATTCTGCAGGCTGGCTGAGGGGCTGCTTCAGGTTGTAGCAGCTGGGATAGACCTGCTCTACACATCTCTCATTCCCCTGCTAGGCTCCTAAGTAAATATGGATAATATTCTCCTAATGGCAGTGGCAGAGGCTCAAGAAGGCAAGCCCACGACTCAAGAGCATTTCAAATTATTCTTCTGTTCCTTCTGCTAATATATCATTGGCCAAAGCAAGCCCGCATGTCCAATGCCGAAATCAATGGGCAGAAAAAAATCACTCTTCCTATGGAGGAGTAGAAGCCACTACAGAGTCATGTGGAAAGCTTTGTATTATGGACTGAATGTTTGTATCCCCCCAAAATTCGTATGTTGAATTCCTAAGTCCCAGATGTAATGGTATCAGAATGTGGGGCCTTTGTAGGCAATTAGATTTAGATGACCTCCTGACCTAAGGGTGGAGCCCCCATGATGGGATTTATGGCTTTGGAAGAACAGACACCAGAGCTTCCTCTCTCCATCGCGTGAGGATCCAGTGAAACGGTGGCCCTCTACAAGCCCAGAAGAAAGGCTTCACCAACAGCCAAATTTCCTAGCACCTTGGACTTCCCAGCCTCCAGAACAGTGAAAAGGAAATGTCTGTTGTTTAATCCAACCAGTCTTTCATATTTTGTTACAGCAGGCTGAGCTGACTAAGACAAGTTGTCACTAGAGGGAAAGGTAAAGAATTGGGCCAATAAGACAATCTACCAAAAAGACATACCTGAATTTTGACAGAAAGAGTCAGTAATTTTGGTGAGTTTTAAACATTTACACACATTCTTTGACACAAACTAATTCTTTGACTTCTCCCATAAAGAAGAGTCTATGATTCCTCCAAATGAACCTGGAGGTTTATGTCAATGCATAGAATGTGCCAGGAGAGATGCTACATGACTTCCGAGGCTTTATTAATAAAGGCTGTTCTTTCAAAAGATGCCTCAGTACTTCAGAATGATTATAACTGTGCTAAATAAATGTGTTAATTTGCATAATGTGTTAGTACACTTGTTTTGGTTAGAGTGACTAAAATGTATCCAATAATTAACACCTATGATTGTGCTTACCTTTACATTTATAGATTATTTTACATACAATCCATAAACAAATTCAAAAACAGACTTCTTTAATCTGAAAAAGAATATCTAGTGGCCGGCCCCATGGGTGAGTGGTTAAGTTCACGTGCTCCACTTTGGTGGCCCAGGGTTTCGCTGGTTCAGATCCTGGGCACAGACATGGCACTGCTCATCAAGCCACGCTGGGGCAGCATCCCACATGCCACAACTAGAAGAACCCACAACTAAAAGATATACAACTATGTACCAGGGGGCTTTGGAGAGAAAAAGGAAAAATAAAATCTTTAAAAAAAAAAAAAGAATATCTAGAAATACCTATTTCTATCATCATACTTAATGGGGATATATTTAATACTTTCTCCATAAAAGTCCAGAACAAGACAAACTGAATATAAGCTCAAGTCTATCCAATATTGTGTTGGAGATCTTAGCCAATACAGCAAGACCAAAAATAGACTCAAAAGAAAAGAAAAAGAGAGATTAAATCTTCTAATTTTATACACAGAAAGCCCTCAAGTAATCTACAAAGAAACCATTAAATTAACAAGGGAATTTAGCAAGATTAATGGATACAGATTAAATATACAAAAACCAATTGGATTTCCATATGGTAGCAACAAACTTTTGGATCTCTATATACTAGCAACAAATTATCGGGAAAAGAAATTTACAGATTCCATTCATAGAAGAATTTTAAAAACACCAAATATTCAGATATAATCTGTCAAAGATGAGAAAAGCTTTTTCACTAAAAAGTATAAAATACTGCTAAGTTTTTATTTGTATTGTCTGAAAGAAGGCATGAGCCTCCTAGGACAGGGACAGATTACGTACTTATAACAATAACCATATCAATTCCCATTTGCCCCAATTTTTTTCTCTTCTGGGAAGACATGAAAAGAGTCTGACTAGATGTCACCCTACCAGTACTGGGATCTGCACTGTAAGCCAGGAACCACAGAAAATGAATCTGGAAGCTTAAATAAGAGGGGGATAGCCATCTGACCTTCCCTTCTGAAGAAGGGGCAAAGACTTTGCTTCCTAATGTAAACATTCCTTGAGAAGAGAGGATAATAATTCTGAATTCTTACTTTTCAGAATGTAAACAAACATCTTTAGGGAAAAATAGGTCAAGTATCTCCAAGTTTACAGCCAAGGTTTTGTCTCCCTGGCTACAGAACTCATCCCCTTTCAAAACTCCTATCTCTATGAAAGGAAATCTCGTAAATTCTCACTATCTATTTGGTTATCATTTAGCTTCCAAGGCTGGTGTTTTAGCCAAGGTTTTAGCTTTCTTTACTTTAGAGAGCACTAAACACACAAAAATGTTAAAAAAATTTCTCTATAGCTCCATCAATACTCCTCAAATAAATTTTTTAAATGTCTTGATAGATATCCACAGACAATATTTTTAGGCTCTTAATTATTAGCAAAATTATCTACTTATTCAATACAAGTTTAATCCAAATCTCAGAACAAAATTCCCAGGGGAAATTGAAAAGTTTATTTAACAATGTATAGGAAACCACAAAGATAGAGAATACTCAAGGAAATTTTGAAAAAAGGCAAAGATGTAGGGCATACAGTACTAGATTTTAAGACTTACTACAAAACTGTAAAAATTAAGGCAGTATGATTCTAGTGCAAGCAATAGACAAAGAATCCAATGGAATAGAAAAGCGTATGGAAACAGAGCATATATACGTGAGCAATTGATTTAAGAGAGATTCATTTCTTCAAATTTCAAAAGCCAATGGATTATCTTTCCGATAAATAGGGCTGGACTAATTGGATGTCCATATCCATATTGGAAAGCCCTAAATTTAGAAGATAAGACAGTAAAGCTTCTGGAATATAACATAGGAGAATACTTTCATGACATTGGAATAAGCACTATTTCTTAAGCAGGACACAGAAAACAGCAAATTAATTTAATAAATATCTTTAAATGACCAATATTATTAGTCATCAGGGAAACGCAAATTAAAACCGCAGTGAAAGAGCATTTCATACTCATTGGAAAGGCTAAAATATTTTTTTAAAAAACTGGATAGCAAATGTTGGTGAATGTGGAGCAACTAGAACTCTCATACAGTGCTGACGGGAGGAAAACTATCTAACCATATAAGAAAGCTGGCAATGTCTAGCAAAGCTAAACCTACATCTATCCCATGATGTAGGAACATCTATCAGTTCCAGTCCTAGGTATAAATGCATGAAAAATAAGCCCACGTGTTCTCCAAAATATATGCTCAAGAATGTTCAAAGCAGTTTTGTTCGTTACAGCCTACAACTAAAAGTAACCCAAATGTCTATCAACTCGGGAATGGATAAATATATTTTGACCAATTTATACAAAGGACTACTACACAGTAAGATATAATGAAGGCACTACTAATAAATACAACTGTTACATAGAGATTATGTTAAGCAAAAGATGCTGGAAAGAAAAGGTAGAAACAGCGTGATTCCATTTACATGCAGTTCAAAAGACAGACAAAATAGATAGATGGTGACAGATGTCAGAAGAATGCTTATCTCAGGTTGGAGATATTGGCTGGGAAGGGATATGAGGGAACCTTATTGGAATGTTCTATATCTCGATGTAGTTTGCAGAGTTCACAAGTACATACCTGTAAAAAAAAAATCAGTTAGCTCTTCATTTAAGATTAGTGTACTTTACAAACATTAAGTATATGTTACAAGTCAAATGTAAAAAATTAGTATTTTTATGTATTGAGAAGTGTGTGAGCTTTTTTCTGAGCATTTTTTGTGTGAGACACAAGAGGATTCTCAGAAGGAAACATAGTCATTGTTGTTCATTATTCACAGTAGTTATGCTCTGTAAAGTCCCCACGAACATTGCATTAGCAAATATTGAACCATCACTCCTAGGAGAAATACAACATTGGGTTCCTGCTAGCATCTGGTCACACTATTTTCATCAACTGATGAATACATAACCTTGTTTTATGTGTATTTCTGTTCGAAGACACCTCATTTAATATATGTTGTTGATTCATGAACACTGAACTCACAGCCAACAGCACTATAACTCACGTCTGAATGAATCTTACCTAAAACATATATGTTCTCCATAAGGAATATTACACATTCTTGGGCTTAGGAACATTAGACAACACTTCAACACTATGCTTAGGGGCCATTTGGAACAGCAGATGCTCAAAAGAGCAAACACCACACCACTAAATAGATTGCAAAAAAGGACAGTAGGAGAGCTGAAACAAGAATGCACTTTGTTTGATCTAGCTGGCAACATGCATGTCAGACAACTCAAATTTTTTATGTTCTGTGCATGTCCACGAATGACTGCAAAAGTGACACAAGTATTGATTTTGGGGTCACAACTAAATTTTAGTGAGTGAGCAAATTTGAAAATATGGAATCCATGAATAATGAGGACTGAGTGTAACTAGGAGGCTATAAGACAGATAAATCTTTCATCAATTCTCGAATTTAGGGATAATGTCCCTTATGCGGAAATTGACTTGGAAGACATCTAGATAGATATAGAATTTGCATACAAAATGTGTGTAGAATTGGATAGAATATCAAAGCAGAGATGAGAGAGAAAATAATAAAGCAAACTTAGAACTTTGGGCAATGGTTATACAGAGCAATCAGGAAGAAAAAGAGGGGTCACTGAAAAAAGTATTAAGGACGTAAAATGGATTGTACTGTCTTCTAGAATCAACTAAAAACCCAAAGTAATCTATTTTGCTCCCTTCTAACCATTTCCCCCATGTCTTGCGGGGGTCCAGAGCCATAGCAACCTCACTCATAGTGTTTTTCCAACTTCTTAGAAATTTATCTAAAATATACTAAACCCATGATAACATACCACAAAATATTAATATAGGTATAACAAAACTGGTATTTAGAATGGACATACATGGACATCCCATAGCTTATCAGTCAGGATAGTATAGGTTATGCTGCATTAACAACCCCAAAATCTCAATGGCTTCACACAATAAAAGTTGTGTTGGGTTTTCTTCTCACACAACATGTCATTTGCAGGTCAACTGGAGGTTTTGCTTTAATCACAACCTCTCTCGAGGAAACAGCTACTATCTCAAAAGCTGCCTCTGGAGTGTAGCAGAGGGAAAGAAATAGTGTTGGAGAGTTTTACATGAGCAATAAAGGCTTCAACAGGAAAGTGACATACATAGATTCTACTTGTAATCATTGCCCAAACCTAGTTAAATAAGTCATCCAACCAAAAGGGGGCTTAATATCTTGTTAAGGATATTTGTGACTATGTTTGTGAAGGATATTGACTTGTAGTTTACTATTTTTGTAATATTTTCATCTGGTTTTTGTATGAGAGTGATGCTAGGCTCTTAGATGAATTGATAAAAGTTTCTTCTTTCTCTGTTTTCTAAAAGAGATGTCTAGAATTGGGATTATTTCACTCTTAAAGTGTTTATTAAATTTACCATTGAACCACTCTGAGTCTAGAGTTTTCTTTATACCTAAAATGCAAAAGAGCAATCAGATTTTCTATTTTTTTCTCAAGTCAGATTTGACATTTTATGTCTCTCAAGAAACTTGTCCATTTAATATAAGCTGTTGAATTTATTGTCATAAAGTTGTTCATAATATTCCCTTATTACCTTCTGTATCTGAAGGATGTATAGCTGATGTCTCCTCTTTCATTCCTGATATTGGTAATTTTTGTCTTTTTTTTTTTCAGATCACTATGAACAGAATTTTATGTTTTATTGTTCTTTTCAAAAAGAGCTTTTGATTTTACTTTCTCTACTATACACCCATCTTTCTAAGACTTAGAATAAGTCAGAGATAGGTGGTGTTTGGAGTCACAGTGACTCTGCTACTGAATCCAGTGTTTGAAGATTGGGTTGAATTATAAAACAAAGCGTTAGTCCAAGGGGCAGCTCCCAATAGGTCTGGCACCCAAATGCTAGAACTGTAGGGTTAGCTGGGATTGCTGAGAACATCAGCCAGATTAAAAGAAAGTTTCTCTTGAAAATATCTGAGGTGGCTAGTGGCTTGTACCAGTGCCTAGCAAATACTGATGTTCATTAAATGTTTGTTAAATAAATCCCCAAGAACTGTGGATGATCTGAGGCCTAAAAGAAGGCATGACCAGGAAGTGTTGGGCTGTACCAGCAGAAGCAAGTATAGCCAACAGGAACCCTATAATGACTGTCACCAGGGTGAGACAGTGGAGATGGGATATTGCCCATCAGGTCAAAGGAAGCTAGGCAGCAGAGGTCATTGCAGCTGGTTGAGTGAGACATGCTCCAGAACATGCTGAAGACTCCTTATTCTGTGACTGAAACACTGGAATAGGCTATTGTTATTACATCTACTGAGTCTTTCTAACTTTTAATAAAACCACTCAAACTTTGTGGGCAGTGCGCTTGCAAAAGAAGTCACTGATAACAGAACATTGGCATCAATGTAGATACTAACATCAAGAGGGAGATTTTTCTAGGGTTCTTGGTGGGATTCAAAGCAAGTGATTGAATCAAGTGGTTGATAATTTTTTCTGTTTTTATCTTATGGCTCTCACCAGAATCCAGATTATTATACTCACTTGTATTCCTGATGATGCAACTCTGGTTCATCATGTTCTGGGCAAGTGTAATATTAATGTATATGATTATACGTACACACACTATTTGTCATCCTTCTATCTTGCAGCCAAGTTCACGAATTATCTCTTTCATTTTACCGTTTTCTTGGACATTTCCCCCATGTGATCCTATTCGGAAAAATCTGAAGAGCATTAAGACTGGGTAAAGATGATGATGTGTGTATGTTTTGGGTTGAAATGTGACAGTATGACAGTAAATGATACTCTTAGTCACTCCTGCATCCTTTTTTGTTTTAAGATGCCAGTCTTATTTTTCTTTAGCGTTAGTGTAAATAATGTGAGTTGACTAAATTTGTGAAATAAAAGGAGAAATAAGCAAATACTGCAGGGGAGAGATTTAATCAATAAATTCACAAAAATCAACACTGTAATAAAACTGTACAAATATTTAGCTAAATTGCAAAACAGTCAGGAGTGTTCCCAGCATGCAATTTGGCATTATAACAAATGAAAAGAAAAGCCATGTCTTTGTGAAATAAGCAAACGTGAAATGAGAAAAATTACACAAGGTTGTTTGCCAGCTCTAAAACAATTGTTACTTGAATTTTTCATGAAGGCTGTTTAATTAAATAGGCCAGATATCTTGGGTTGCATGTCATCTTCTGTTTATAAGTGCTGCGAATGTTTCATGTTTGAGAGCTTTGTACAGCATATTCTGAAAATAAAGCTTGGAAGATCATTTTGACTGTTTATGAATGATTAATTTTATTGCCAGTACTATTCAACCATTTACCAAATGTTCTTCTGTCCAGTCACCTCTATCCTTCTAAACCATTTTAAAGGAAGAAATAGGATCTCTAAGAGCTTTTTGGACTGAAGATTACAAAAACTTGGTAGTTTAATTATACATCTTGAATGTCTAACAATGCTTATACTGATACAGGGCTTAGAAGGACGGGGTGGGGGGAAGGTTAAATAGAAAGTTTATGTTCTAATAGTAATACGATGATATTGAAAGTGAAGCAATAATTAGTTCTGCTGACTTTTTAAAAAGCTTTTCCTTGTCATTACTGTACGTAGTCACAGCAAACCTAGGCAGCCTTTTACCCGCACTGTGATCAGTTTTTAATTTGGAACCCTGGTTACATCTGTCAGCATCTGTCATTCTGAGCCAATTTTTCCAGTTCTAATTGAAGTTCCCACTCTCTTTTCTTTGCTCTTTCACTGGGCTTTTAATTAATACATATATGCCACATCGCTATAGGTGCTTGTAAGTTGTTGTGGGGTTTTTTGTCCTAGAAATCTTAAATTATTTTTCAAACTAGTCTGGACATATAGACTACAGACGTATGAAACATGTAATCTTACCATTTGTCTCTTCCAGTTCCCTAACAGCCAATTCCAGTTATTTTTTTATGATTGTCTAAAACTTACTCTGTAAAAGCCATTTTGAACATACTGGCTTTGTGCACACCAATGCATTACATATTTCACGGAGCTCATTTACAAAATAAATGTTGAGAATCTACTATGCTTACTCAGTTTCCATCCTGAGGGATGCAAACCAGAGTTATATTTTAAAATCTGGTGAGAGTGAGAGCTTACACACAGAAAAAGTCATCAGTCTGTATTAAATATACAATGAGAGTCAAATAATGCTATAAGAATACAAAGGATATTTAATCATTGGTTGCTGAACTAGTCAGAAAACACTTTATTTTTGAAATTCAGAGTAATAATGTCATTTTTAACTGTTATAATTATGGAATTCAATAAATTTCTGAATCATTAGCAGAGTCAAAGAATAATTTTCTAAAATTTTAAAAGTGATTCTCATACATATATAGAATAAATACTTGTCATGGATATATTAAGTCATTAACGGGGGAGCCAGTGAGATGGTAAAGCTTGCTCAAAGACCATTTTGAGAAACTGGTTACTTACAGGTATTTTGGGAGTCGTGGGGGGAAAACGTTAACTACAAACTAGTGAATGCCCTATGGGACAATTAAACCATAACCTTTGTAGTTACCATTTCTGCCAAATAAGATCTCTAAGTTAGCATGTCATTCACAGTGCCTGTACTCTCACCAAATAGTAAAATAGCACTGTCAAGCACGGGTACATTTTTGTAGAGAATTAACTAGTCCTTTTATACAATGGCCTATACTGCATTGAAAGGTCATGCTGCTCCACTCCCCATTTCCAAGTTTTGGATAAATTATTTTTTCTTTTTTTAACACTAGTTTACCCTCTTGGTTCCTATGAGTAAATCACTTCATTTTTTGGCTTCATTTTTCTTGCTGACTGTTAAAAGGAATTCAAGATTTACTTTTCTCACAGTGGGGTTAATAAGCTAATGTGCACAGGGTCTTGAGAAAGTAACACGCTTCAGAGTTACTAATTATTAGTAATGTCCCACTCTTGATATTCTTCAAGAAACATTTATATATTTACATGGAATTCTTTTTCATCTTTTTTTCTGGCATGGTTTTAGAAGTTAGGTAACTGTCTCTTTCCTCTCTGAATTTCAAGAGCTTTCGTACCTTCTAACTCATGGTAGACATCAAACAAATGTTTGCTAGTTTTTGTGAACACTGCTAAGGAATATATGGTTTTCAAATCCACCTACTAATGATTTTTTTTTTTTTTTGGTGAGACAGATTTGCCCTGAGCTAACATCCATTGCCAATTTTCCTCTCTTTTTTGCCTTGAGGAAGATTAGCCCTGAGCTAACATCTGTGCCAGTCTTCCTGTGTTTTGTATGTGGAATGCCACAGCGTGGCTGATGAGTGAAGTGGGTCTATGGCCAGGATTCCAAACCTGCCAACCTGGGCCGCCAAAGCAGAGCGTGTGGCACTTTAACCACTCGGCCGTGGGCCAGCGCCTGAATTTTTTTTTATTATGGCCGTTAATACAATGGTTTTCCTCCTTAAGAGAGAATCCACATTCTTTATCCCAACAGATCCAGGTCTTCTTCGTAAAAACATTAAATTAGTCTAAAGAAGTATTTTCAAGTTAGCCGTCACACTTATTTTTGACAGTGGAGTGGGATGTTGTTCTTTTTTTTTTTTATTAATAGCCTTTTGATATATTTTATTAGCCAAAAATAAATAATAATCCATCCATCTATTTTTTTGCTTAGCCTTTTAGGGCAACTAAGGTGTCAACACTTTTCATGACTAAGCATCAGGTTATTAATCTTTTCTTTTCCTCATCCGTAAAATAAGGAGGTCATATTTTATTATTTTTAAGAATCTTTCTAGTCTGTAATTCTCTATTGAAACATTGAAACAAATCTTTTTTATAATTTATTCACTTGATTTAAAAGTAACAATAACTTAATGGACCTTCATAGCTATAGTTTTCTTAATTCAAATGCCATAACACTATCTTTATTTGGCATAAATTGTGTAATACCTTCAATGTCGTTAGAGATGGCATCATATAGCGAAAAAGTATTGATCCAGGACTGAGTTTAATTCTGGCTCTGCCCCTTGCCAGACTTAAAGGATCACACATGATTAATTTTCAGGGATATGTATGAACTTCATAAAACAAAATCTGACAGGCACAGGCTTTATGAATCCCAAATGCCTATATGTCTTATTCCTAGAAAATTTTCACATTCTCCCGCTGATAAGAAATAGGAATAGGTGCAAGAAAAATTCATTTTTTGATGATCATTTTGTGGACACTAGCCAGAAGAAGAAAGGCAAAAACATGTCCTGGTTACAGAAAATCACAGAGAAGTCAAGCTCAGGGTGAACGTCTCAGCTTGGGCGGCTATAACAAAATACCACAGACCGGGGGCCTTAAACAGCGGACATTTATGTCACACAGTTCTGGAGGCTGGGGAGTCTGAGATCAAGGTACCAGCAGATTTGGTCTTGGTGAAGGCTCTCTTCCTGGTTTGCAGATGGCCACCTTCCTGTTGTGCCCTCATAAAGCAGGGAGAGGAAGCTCTGGTCTCTCTTCCTCTTCTTATAAGGGCACAGTTCCCATCCTGGAGACTCCATCCGAATGACCTCATCTAAACTAATTACCTCCCAAAGGCCTCACTTTCCAATACCATTACAATGCGGGGTAGGGCTTCCACTTATGAGTTTTGGGGAGAAAAACATTCAGTGCATAACAGTGGGTATTTAAACCAAATCCTCAAAACCTGGGGAAAGGATGGGAGATGGAGAGGCATGGGTATTCCTCTGTGAGTCTCCCGTGATGTCTGGAATAGGGAAAACACTGTATACACTCAAAGTTAGCAAGCTGCTGTGACTCATCTCTGAGAGATTTTGATTTAGTGTGTTTGGTGTGATTTCTGGGAGTACACATTTTTATTAATTATTCTGACTGATTCTGACTCAGGTAGTCTTTGGACTACACGACTACTAAACACTGGATTAGATAATCTGTGAGGTCATTTAAATTTCTAAAATGTTGATTACAAAAGTGTAGTAGTTCACTAGAATTCCATTTGATTTTTCTGTATGCTACTAAAGATTGTCAAAGAAGAACACTACCTTTGAGTTATCATGATAATTACCTGAGGAAGATGAGTACATCACCTTTGAGATTATTTTTTTTAAAACCTAAACTAAAAGAAATAACGAAGATTTCTTTTTGTTCTTTGCTTGGCACAATAAATTTATTTTGCCTTGAGAGAATAGATATTCAATGTTACTAGATCCTTTTCATACTTTCTCCTTTTTCTTCTTTCTTTTTCTAATTTATTCATATTTTCTCTGGGACACTCAAAATGCAACATTGCATAATTCCTGCATAGCCAATATCATTGGTAAGTATTCATGTGCCCCTATACATACTTGTCATTATTTTCCCTGTCATTTTTTAATTCACTTTTATGAAGCAGTCTAGGCCACACTGTGTGTTGCTTAGTTCAAATTGTTTCTAATTTGAGTACGAGCCTCATTTACTTTTTCATAATGCCCTTGAGCTGTTCAGTTCTATTAGTGCTAAAACAAAGAGGGGGAGGCAAAATAGAGCCTCTGACTTCTACAGTCTTGTGCAGTCTGTACAGCTACTTCGCTTCTCAAATAAGAACGACTTTTTGTGTGTGCTGTTTTCTACTTTTATGATAGTATGTATCCACCATTAATAATTTACAGGACACACAAGCTGGAGCAATAAGCAACACGTACTCCATGATAGTCTTCCTTTTGTTCTGCTTCTTAAGAGCACAAGAAATAAGGTTTCTTGGTGTAGTGGCCACTTCTATTGTCAAGAGCTCTTGGCCAATTTCCAGGTTGAGGCTTATTAAATGAGGCTTCTGAGACGCCAAACAATTTAAATACCATGGAGTTAAATTAAGAAGCTCTATTCAAGTAGACATCAGCAAAGGTGATAATACTTCCACAATCTATTAACAATTCATGAATTCTCAGCAAACGTTGACGAGTTAATTCAATCACCATGGTTAAAACAAATGGAGCTTAGATTCTGCTAGTTTTCCTTCTTCATCCCCAAAACTTTAATTTGCCTTTTTCTTTTTAATGAAAGATATTAAGGAGGAAAGAGGTGTTTGGAATTGTACTAGGCAGGTTCATATTCCAGCCCTGCTCCTTATTAACAGCTTTAGGAAGATTATGTAACCTCTCTGAGTTTTACAGGTTTTTTTTTTTTCCTGACAAAGTGGGAAAATATAGCCTACCTCATAGAGATATTGCAGGAATTGATATAACAGCCAATGTAACATGTTTAGTAGAGTGCCTAGCATATGCACTGTCCTTAATAAATGGTAGTTATTATTTAGCAAGAGGCCAAATATCGAGGTAGGTGAACGGGCATGCCTTTCTTCCCTCATTCCCTCCTAGTCCTTTCTATTGTTTGCCTCCAAACTACAACAGGTGCTTCTCTATCTGCTCATTCTCCTACCTGCACTGCTTCCACACTCATCCCTTCCCCCAAGTGTCTGATGGAGCCCAGTATTTTCCACCCTGACCCTGCTCTTCCTGTCAGTGTGCTATTTTTAGAACATCCTGACTCTATTTTTATCAAAATGCAACCTCTCTCTTACTTGGGTTCCATTCCTTGATTTCCACGTCCCACGTATTTTAGAGAGAAGGCAACAAGTAACAGTGGTGAATAATAATGACAATGACTTACTTCCAGGTAACATACTGGCATTCTTACCTGTATTTGGGAAAAAGATCCCTTATCTTAGGGGTGAGTGCTGAGCAGAAATTATAATCATAGTAGCCAGTCCAGTAAATGAGGTTTTGGTGGACCAGGGCGCCTCATGTGTGAACCTTGTCAAGGAGTAAAACTTTTCCTCTATCCTCTTAGATTCAGTACTGGGAGCCTGTGAACTAACAAATGGAAGATTAACAGGAGAAAAGGCACACAATTTTTACTAATATTTACATGCCTGCGAGTTCACAGAAAAGAAATGAAACTCGAACCAGTGGTTACACTTGGGAGCTTATATACCATTTTACAAAAAGGAAAGGGGGTTTGTGCTTCGAGGGATGATAAATTGTAGAGAAGTGACTAGGAAATATATTAGGTAACTAATGGAAGATAAGGGTTATTTTAGTAAAGTTTGTTTACGCAAGCTCATCTAGGTGGATGTAGACGCTCCATCTCTGGTGATAAGAGCTCTCTCTTCCTGGTAGGGTGTAGGGGAGGGGGCGAGGAAGGGGAAATTTATACCTTCTTTTAAGCAGGTAAGGTGAGGGCAGAGAACTCTTCCTGCTTCTGTTGATTGTCAGTTGCCTTCAGCTCAACATAATCCTTATGTCAAAGTCACATATTTCGAAGTGGTATATCCTGATCTTCTTCAACCTCACCCAACACCATATAGATAGTTAGATGGCTCCCCAAGCATTCACTTACTCAGCCAGCTCTGCTTTCACGGCTCGCTCACCATCATCTCACAAATGCTGTCCGTATTGACTGTGTATCTCCCTTATAATGCAGACTAATAAGCCCTCTTTCCACCTTATCTTTGGAGATTCTGATCCACATGGTCAACAACTATCCCAGGTGACTGTCATGCAATTTAAAATTTGAGAACTCCACTAGTATATCCTTAGGCACATACGTATAATAAAACAAGCTATAACATTCTTACAGATAGATTTACGAGATTTTCAGTAAGGCCTGAATAATGACTCGTAAGTTATGTCTCAAAAGTAAATGGAATCCTTTTCCCTAATGTAAAAGAGACCACTAGGCATCCTGTTGTTTTATTTTGACCAATCCTGGAAGTTGGGGCTATAAACAGAATCAAGCTGAGTTCTATTTTGAGACTTATTAGCAACCCTTGGAGAGCTCTTAAAAATTTTGATGCTCAGGCCATACTCCCGAACAATGAAGTCAGGACGTTTTGGAATGGGACTCAAGCATTTTTTAAAAGCTCCTGAGGGGAATCACAATCTGCGGCCATTTTTAAGAATCAGTGTACTAGAGTCATGATTCTCAATTCTGGCCGCATATTAGAAATGCCTAGGGAGGGTTTAGAAAAGACAGCTACCTGGAGATCCACTCAGGGAGATTCTCATTGAATGGTTCTGCAGTTACCCAGGTTGTACAACGGACAGCCAGGGTTGACAGCAAAGGCACCAGAGCCCCAATTCAAAGTGAGAATGAGGAGGGGTGGTGAGGAGGAAAACTTACTTTCAGATTTGAAAAAGAGAAGAGGAAGAAAGAGGAAGGGGGAGGATCGAGTTTAGTGTTTCAGAACAGAAGAGAGTCCGGTTTACTTTAAATGGTGCAGCGTAGGCACTGTAATATAGAGGTGAGCTAACATTTCAAGCACACTAATCCTGAATGCACAGTCCAGGGGTAGGTTGTTTCTATTTGAAAGACTAAGCAATTCTATACTCTAGGCTTTGGAGAGACAGCTATCCCAACTACTATCAACACCAGGTGTGTAATAAAATAGCAGAAGAAATGTTAGAAATTTTTCATCGGTGTTTAAGGTATGTGGTTGGCTAGGAAGACTGTGTAGGTCCTCCTGCCCCTGCATGAACAGGGCTCTAGAATTTACTGAGGTCAGTGGTCTATATTCTTGATGTTCAAAGTGTGGTCTAGACTGGCAGCACCAGCAACAGGAGTGAGTTTCTTAGAAACGCAGGATCTCAGGCCCCATTCCAGCCCTACTAGATCAGATTTGCGTTTTTAATAAGATCTGCATTTGAACAAGATTTGTATACACTTTCAAGTTTGAAATGCATAAATGGCCCCCTAGACTTGATAATTTGAACCAGTCATGTATTCAGCTATGTAACTTAAAATTTTGCCCTCTGACTCCTAAAAGAAGGTTAGCTGAATCCTGCTGCTGTAACATCGCACCTTCTCCCCAAGTGGAACTTTCATCCAAGGAGCTTGTCGGAGTGCCTAAAGAACAGAACAGATTTGGGACTTCTTTGAGCTTAAGGAATAGCTTGTGCCTCCTCACTAATAAGTGTGTGCACTTGTGGTGGAATTTGCTCTAAGATTTCCTTTGTTGTAATACATCTCTCCTAACGGCAAGGTTGTGTTAGCCTTTACCTCTAAATATTGCTGGCTACATAGAGGTATCAAAAAGAACTTAATTAATTGTAAATGACAAAATCAATTGAAGTCAGTCACAAGGCTAGTCCAACCTCTACACTTGACAGACCAGAAGAGGAGGGTCCAGAGAGGCTAGGAGCTTACCCAGGGTCCTATCGATTAATGAAGACTGGGACTAGAATTCAAAACTGTTCACTCTCAAGTTTAGTCTTTTTTTAGATTGGCACCTGAGCTAACAACTGTTGCCAATCTTTTTTCTTTTCTCCCCAAATCCCCCCAGTACATTGTTGTATGTTCCAGTAGTGGGTCCTTCTAGCTGTGCCATTTGGGACGCCGCCTCAGCATGGCCTGATCAGTGGTGCCATGTCCGGCCCAAGATCTGAAGCAGCGAAACCCTGGGCCGCTGAAGTGGGAGCGTGCGAACTTAACCACTTGGCCACAGGGCCGGCCCCGTCTTTTTTTTTTTAACTTACATCCCCCTATTTATTTAGAAAACCATTGGTTCCTTATTCATTTGCCTAGAAGTAGAGGAATGGAAATAAAGGTAAAGGAATGACCTTCAAGCTCATGGAGCTTAAAAGAAGAAACCTCTGTATTGCTCGCTCAAGCATCTCTTCTGCGCCAGCCTTATGCACAGGCAGACCAGAGACCACTTATAAAATATGCTTTAAGAGAAATGAAGGGCTTCTTCCCCAAAGCATAGTTATTAATGTCACATGTCAAGAATCATTTCAATTTAAGTATAGCATTTTTAAAAATTTGGAGGAAAAAATTGTTAGCTAGTTAACTTACTATGAATAATTGGTTTAAGTGTATTAAAAGACAATTCTCAGACGAAAGTAAAATAATGAGTCTCATATAGACATAAAAAATGACTCTCATATAGTGTTAAAGATTTTATTTTACTGGTTAATCAATGAGGGAGCCAGACCGATGTTAAAACTGGTTCAAAGGGAAAGTCAAAAGGCACAAATTTATACGGAATAAAGGAAATGGATTACGAAGGGAGGCAAAACTGGTTTTTCCATAGGAGTTAAAGAAGTCACACAAAACTCTACTGGAAAGCAGAGTTTGTATATCCATCAGTTATCTGCAATTTAAAAAGAGGTGCAAAATAACTCAAAGATAATGAACAAAGCTGTTACTAGACAACAGAAAGGATATGTTATAGACAATGCATAGTTTTTCATTGAAGTACAAAATACTTTTTCTACAAATAATTAAATAACATTATTCTTTATTTTTCCATAGTTATTGCAATGACTATGTGATCATTTCCCTTAAAAATAATTCAGAATAATAAAACGTGATCACTACCTAACCCTAGAAAAACGCAGACTCCAAATTGATGAAAGACCTAAATGTGAAAAGCAAAACTATCATGTTAAAAAAAGATAAAGGAGAGATAAGGAAGGATTTCTTAAAGAAAATCCAAAAGGCACAAATTGCAAGGCAAAAAGAAAAAAAGAAAGAAGAGATGACTATGAGTACATCAAAATTAAGGATCAACATGGGCAAAGTTAGAGACATGACAGATTGGGACATGTGACATTTCCAATGTCTAGAACCAAAAAGGGACTAACGTGATATATGGGGAACTACCGCAAATCAACAAGGAAAAAGCATGAACGCCAATCAAATAATGGACCAAGAATTTTATCTAGGACTTTCTTTCATTGTAACATACCACCTGGTCTCAAGGGCCAGCTGCTTGCCTTGAATTGATGAGGACAACTAATACGTTTTTTAAAGAATTCAACAAGTGTTGAATGGCCTACTTAGCTTAGTTGGCAACAACAAACAAAAGTTTCTGTAATGGAAACACTAGCCAGGAAAGCTTTGACAGTGGAGAGGAGGAAGTCAAGAACATGAAACCCTTCATTGAGAGATTCTACTAGGGAAAGGAAATGCTTGTGGCTAGGAGAAAACGAAGTGATTGGCGCCTTGGAAGTTGAAGAACACTAACAGGACCACTGAGATGTCTACATAGATGAACCCAAGACACAGTTTGCCATCTGGGCTGTCCTTTCACTGCTTCTCACTCCTTCTACTCACCAACCTTCAACTTGAGAAGCTACTGCAGTTACAAACCAAGAAAACCAAACCTAAAATTGTGCACACACATATATGTGTTCATATTTATGTATTTGATCACTTACATAAAGCTTTGTATACTCATTCATGATATACTTTGCTTTATGTAATAAACAAATCCCCAGGAGATAGAGCTAAATTAAAATTTGTATTTTGATAAGATGAGTACCTATTGGGTACTCATATCTATCTATCTATCTATCTATATAAGAATGTGTGTATATATAAGAATAGGTATATCACAGAAATCCAGGAGGTACATTAATTAATTAATTAATGACTTGGTACAATTATGAACATTTCCCAGTGTTTAGCACGATGCCTCACATCTGATAAATGTTCAGTAGATAATTGCTGACTGAAGGGACATAAAAGTGAGTATTCTATGTGCTGATAAAATATTTTTATTGTCAATGAAGTAATTATTACCCCAACAAACTACTCATTATCTTATTATTAAAATGTTCCCAGAAGAAACGGCTTAAGAGCAACCAGTATTAAATGTAAGTTACCATTTTGGGCAGATATTTGCCAATATTTGATTAACTTATATCTAATGACCCTATACAGGAGGTCAAGTCAATATACCTAGGGATATATTATGCAACTGGTTCATCTTGGAAGGTTCGCTAGAATATTATATTTTTCAAAATCAGATATTTTATGGGTGCTTTATTGAGTTATTTTATGTATCATGTCCTGTAAATACTCCCCAGGCAAAAATAATCATGGCAATGTACTGTTGCTGACTAAAGTAGGACACTGAGGTCTCCCTCATCCATTTATCTAAGTACTCAGAAGATCCAGAATTACTTTTGGAAGAAAATCTGGGCTTTGTCCAAAAATAGGCCCTTGGCCCATCTCTGTCGGAAGCAGTCTAGCCTTCTATTCAAACATGTGCCTTCTTGGCAGCCTTAATTTTTATAAAAAGGAATCTTCCTACTTTGACAATTAGTTGATTGTCAGAGCATATCAATCTGTCTTTATTTGGCAAAATAGAATATGTTCATTCCAAATTCCTATCAAAGAGTATGTCTTTGTAATCGTTACAGGGGAAAAAATTGAGGGAAGATTGATAGCAGTATTTAAAGTACATTTCTCCATTTGCATTAATCAAGCCTTTTTGTTTTCTGTATTTTTTGATGCTTTGACATCTGAGGACTTGCTGACCCTGGAGAGACTACCCTTCCCAAGGCTAGCCAATTTGTAGAGATAATAAACAATGCATCTGTAAGAGCACATTTCAAGTGCAAACCAACCAATTCAGAGCCCGTACACCCTCTTTATTGGGTTCTCACAGAGCTCTCCTACGCAGGGCCACTATTCCTCTGCCCTAATCACCCAGGCACCAGGTATCAGATGAGCAGAGACAGACCTTATATCCTAGAACCTGCTGAAATTACTCAAACCAGTCAGTCCTAAACCTGCTTACCCTGCTTCACCTGTTTCTTCTCACAGAAATCAGAGGTTCTTACATGTTTCTCTCCCAGTCCCTCTGCCTCCTGACTGACCCTGGTGCTTTTCTGTGTGGCCTTGAATGGCCTAGTGTGTCCCTTCCTTTTGGGAACTGTGAGTAACAAACTGTCTTTACAATGGCAATTATTTCCTGATCTGTTGGTTTCATCAAACCTGAATAATAATAAAATCTACATTTTAAAACACCTTTGGAGCAGATCAGACACTCAAAGGTAGCCAAGTCTGAAATCTAACTGTTTGAATCTCTCGGTGATTTGCTTTTATTGGATAATCTTTTCTACTTATGCCATCAGGATTTTAAAAGAAATAAGAATGCAGACCGTGTTATTAGATGAAAATTAAGTTGTTGCTAATGACATAACCTACTGTTTGTCATAAAACATGCCTCCTATGAATTCATATGAATTCATATGAAAGAAAATAGTCTCAAATACACTTTAAATCTCATATCTTACTTTGAGCAATATATTGCTCAAAATTTACTGAATATATATATAATATTTTTCTCAGAAATTTACTATAAAATATTTTATTTAAAGAAAATTTGTAATTATTTTATTAGAACTAGTTACCTGTCAGTGTATTATTTTTAATAATATATGACTTTTCTTCAGTGGTGAGTTGGAGTTAGGTCTTACTGACCTATAAGAGCTGACTGTTAAATTTTCAGGAATTGTATGTTGGTAATGTGGGGGCCTGGAACTGGCCACCCCAAGATACGTCTCTTTGGCATGAGGATTGTTTGGGGCTGGTTACTTTTAATAAACTGCAGACAGGAAAGCAACTGAAAAGTAGAATTTACTTACCCTTTGTTAAGAGACACTTACATTTGTAAGGGAAATCTCCATCTGTAAAGGTGTCTCCCTCTCTGTACCAGGAAGAAGGGGGATGACCTTATCTCTAGAAACTCTTATCAATGCAGAAGGCAAAGACTTAAATCTGCATAATAATCTTATTCCTGTTTACTGTGCTTGTCTGGTAACCTCCTGTAACTGACTCCCCACACCCCCAACATCCTCCTTTGTCTTTAGCTGAATATGATATTTAAGGTGGTGGCTTCAGCCATTTTGGCGAGTTGCTCAGCTTGCCTGAGCCTCTCCCATGTATACATGTTACAAAGCTTTGTTTAATTTTCTCCTGTTATTCTGTCTCACGTGAATTTAATTTGTTCTCTGACCAGAAGAACCCACAGTGGGTAGAGGAAATGTCTTCCTCCCCTACAGTAATTTGAAATTGGCCATTGTTGGAGTAATTACACCATGCAAATTGGCAAATACTGCAATCCCCTAATCCCTGTGGAGGGCCAGTTGTTAAACATTTATCAGCACATCACTCATTTTCGTACATTTGTTTTATAAACTAGCATATTTAAATACATAGGGGCTGGCCCTGTGGCCTAGTGGTTAAATTTGGCATCCTCCATTTTGGCGGTCTAGGTTCCCTGCCCGGGCACAGACCTACAGTACTCATCGGTGGCCATGCTGTGGCAGCAACCCACATACAAAATAGAGGAAGACTGGCACAGATGTTTGTTCAAGGTGAATCTTCCTCAGCAAAAAAATAAAAATAAAAGTAAAAGAATGTACATAAAGATTTCAACATTTTGGGAATTTCAGCCTGGTTTACAACAAATATTTTAAAATTTGTCAAACATTTAATGAAACCAAATATAAAGTTTCAGACTAATAATCAAGCTGCTTGATTTTTATGAGACCAATAAAATGTATTGCTAATTTGCTTTTTAAGTGAAGAAGCTAATTCAACTTGATTCCTTAGGCTAAGGTGAAACAAGTGAAATGAACATGTATTTGCCATTTATAGATGTTCAAAGTTAACTCGGTATACAGCTCCTACTTGTCTGGTGAGAATGATGAAGGACAGAGAGAGAGAGAAAGACGAGAGAGAATTTCAAAGGAGGGCAGGGTAAGGCCCAATGACATGGGAATTCCAGAGTTCAAACAGGAATTGGAGTGGTTCTCTGGCTCAAGTTCAAGGGACTAACTTCATGGCAGAAGTACCAGAGAACTGACGTATCTAATTCGTCAGAGTAAAGGTGAATTTGAGTTAGGCTGGACCAGCTGAAATCATTCCGTCAGACTGGAAGCAGTGTCTCCATCTAATCCGCTATCCTCAGGTGGAGTCAGAATCAAAACAGCATCTGGATTCATATGGAAATAGTTGTTTGACTGTTTGTTCTGCACGAATAAGGTAAGAAGTCAGACCTACAATTACAAATACAAAAGTCAAGGTTAAAAGAGCTGAAGCATTTATATACTTTCAAAGTACATGGCACCTAGGTTTTATAACACAGCCAAGCAATAATGTCCCTGAAAAATAAGGAAGCAATTTCCATACCTTCTGAGGCATTTGTGAAGCTAGAAATGTGAAACCTGGCAAAGTAGGCTTGTGTATGAATTACCTTTCCTGCCAATTAACCTTGATTTTGATGATTCTTCAGAGACTATGATACATGTAAACTTGATTTTCTTTGTTATAGGTTCACCTTGCAGCAACGAAATCACACTTTTTTCTATTGTGGTCAAACATACATACAATTTACTATCAACCTTTTTAAAGCGTACAGTACAGTAGTATTAACTCTATACACATTGTTGTACAACAGATCTCTAGAAGTTTTTCATCTTGCAAAACTGAAACTCTATATCCATTGAACAACTCCTCTTTCTCCCCCTCCCCTCAGCCCCTGGCAATCACCATTCTACTTTCTGCTTCTAAGAGGTGGACTATTTGGGATATATCACATAAATTTAGTCATGCAGTATACGTCTTTTTGTGGCTGGCTTATTCCACCACAAATGTCATCAGGGTTCATCCATGTTGCAGCATATGACAGGGTTTCCTTTCTTTAAAAGGGAGAACAATATTCCAGTGTACGCATAGACCACATTAATTTTATCCATTCTTCTGTTGATGCACATTTAGGTGCTTCCACATCTTGCCGATCGTGAATAATGCTGCAATGAACATTGGTGTGTAAATATCCTTTCAAAATCCTCTTTTCAATTCTTTTGGGTAATTATCTAGAAGTGGGATTGCTGGACTATATAGTAATTCTGTTTTAAAATTTTTGAGAAACCTCCATACAGTTTTCCATAGTGGCTGTACCATTTTACATTCCCACCAGTAGTGCACGAGGGTTTCAATTTCTCCATATCCTCACTAATAGTTGTTATTTTCTTGGTTTTTTATAATGGTCATTCTAATCGGTGTGAGGTGATATCTACTGTTGTTTTGATTTGCATTTTCCTGATGATTAGTGATGTTGAGCATCTTTTAATGTACATATTAGGCATTTGTATGTCTTCTTTGGAGAAATGTCTATTCAAGTTCTTTGCTCATTATTTAATTGGATTGCTTGGCTCTTTGTTGTTTAGTTGTAGGAGTTCTTTATATTTTCTAGATATTAACCTCTTATCAGACATATGGTTTATAAGTACTTTCTCCCATTCTGTAGGTTGCCTTTTCACTCTGCTGATTGTTTCCTTTGCTCCACAGAAACTTTTAAGTTAATGTAATCCTATTTGTCTATTTTCACTTTATTGCCTGTGCTTTCAATATCATATCCAAGAAATCATTGCCAAATCCAATGTCATGAAGCTTTTCCCATAAGTTTTCTCCTAGAAGTTTTACAGATTCAGGTCTTATGTTTAGGTCTTTAATCTACTGTGAGTTAACTTATGTATCTGGTGTAACATAAGGGTCAAACTTCACTCTTTTGCAGCTATATATCCTGTTTTCCCCGCACCATTTGTCGAAGAGACTTTCCTTTCCCCATTGTGTAGCTTTGGTACCTTTGTTGAAGATCATTTTGTCATATGTAAAAGTTTATTTCTAGCTTCTCTATTCTGTTCCATTGGTCTATACATCTGTCTTTTTGCTGGTACCATACTATTTTGACTACTGTAGCTTTGTAATATGTTTTGAAATCAGGAAGTGTGAGGCCTCCAGCTTTGTCTTTCTCAAGATGAAATCACACTTTTAACAATGAAAATGAAACAATAAAAACTGACTATGAGGGGCCGGTCTGGTGGCGTAGTGATTAAGTTCACGTGCTCCACTTCGGTGGCCTAGGGTTCATCACTGGTTCAGATCCCGGGCATGGGCCTACACACTGCTCATCAAGCCATGCTGTTGCAGCATCCTACATACAAAAAATAGAGGAAGATTGGCATAGACGTTAGCTCAGCAACAATCTCAAGCAAAAAGAGAAAGACTGGCAACAGATGTTACCTCAGGGCCAATCTTCCTCACATAAAACAAAACAAAACAAAAAAAACTGACTATGAGACAATCACACTTTTAACAATGAAAACTGGCTTTGAGATAATACTCTGTGTCAGCTTCTTATACGTTTTTACCTAGTGTGCTGGGGACAACTTTCCATTGTATAACGAAGCTGTGTGACGTTACCTACTATATTATAAAGTGATTGTTGTTATTTGTCTGTATAATATTTGTCGTATAATAAATACTAGAATGTGTGACAATAATGAGGCACGATTAAAATGCAATAAAACAAACACATAAATTATGCATCAAAATGAGTATTATCCTCTTCCAAGAATATGCTTTTTCAAATAACACTAAAAATTATCCTTTGGAACTCCTCTTTTGTTATGAACTGTTATGACTCAGTCAATGAGCTACTTAAGAAAGCTCAATTCACTACTTTCCCTTCTCATACTGGATTTGACTGCAGATGCCTTTAGATTGTTTATACACATCAAATTGTACTTCAAAGAATGAAAATGTTCATTATTGCATAGACTTAAAAGATTGCTTTGAGGGAGGTCTTGTTTGGATGCAAATTTTGGACCTATTTGTTTAAAAATCTCTCACATTGCCTGATATGTACTTATTTGTGTGTAGAAAAAGTTTTGACTAATTGTGAGGCATTTTGGAAAACAAATAAAAGAACAACAAACAAACAAAACCAGGCATTTACAGAGGTTATCTGCCCATGGGTACCTTACCTATTCCCTTCTAATTTTTCAGATATGTCAAATCAGACAAAGAACTATTTCTCTATATATTCGTTTATCTTTACTGCATTCCAAACAGGATTTGAAGCAAGGTAAAGTTAACATTGGTCCAAGTCACAGAGATACTGTAAACCCCAATACTGAGTGAAATTATTGATCTAATGTTTTGATACTTAGATGAAACACATTTTTCATTTCCAATTTTGTTTCCTTACTATGTGCAGACCATCACATAACTGTACAAACATGAATTATTCTACTTAGTTTTAGCTCAGCAATTCTTAAGCTGTAATGTGAATTAGCCCTGACCTATATATCTAATACTTTAAGAGAACTATTCAGTGATAGACAACAGTGTTATCCTACAAAGTTAACTTGATTTAAAATGTGGGAATTATACTAGATCTAAGCAATTTGTTTTGGTGCTGTGGATTTCATTATAGACTAGCCAAAGATTATCTTTTACAGTTTTATCAAGATATGGTTCACATATCACACAATTGATCCTTTTAACGTGTAAATTCAATGTGTTTTAGTATATTCACAGGGTTGTACAACCACCATCACAATCTAATTTTAGAACATTTTCATATCCCTTAACAGAAACTCTCTATCTGTTAGCTGTCACTCCCTCGCGTTAACCCCCAGTCCTGGCCTTAAGCAACTACTAATCTATTTTCTGTCTCTATAGATTTGCCTATTCTGGACATTTTGTGCCAATGGAATCATACAATATGTGACCTTTTGTGACTGATTTCTTTCATTTAACCTAATGTTTTCAAGCTTTAACCATGTTGTATCATGTGTCAGTACTTCATTTCTTTGTGTTGCCAAATATATTCCATTGTATAGACACATTACATTTTATTTATTCATTCATCATTTGATGGATATTTGCGTTGCTTTCCCTTTTTGGCTATGATTAATAATGCCGTTATGAATATTCCTGTGTATTTCCCAAAAATCATTAATGTACGTGTTTGGAAATAAAGAAGGGAAAACTGATGGAGGCCCTGACGTCTGACATTTTAAGAAGAACATTATGCTTCAAAAGAAAACTATGCGTTGTTTAGATCACATTCTTCCAGGTATCTGATTGTAGCCTTTCATTGTCTTTAAGATAGCTGATAGCAATGCAAAATAATTCCTGCCTGTAGATCTATAAATTCTGTCAGCTGGAGGTTCACTTCTCTCCCCTACTGAGGAAGAGGCCATTTTTGTTTTCATTTATATCTTAATTCTAATGTTTCAGATGTATAAATGCGGGGCTTTTTGGTTTTTTTTTGCTGAGGAAGATTAGCGCTGAGCTAACATCTGTTGCCAATCCTCCTGTTCTTTTGCTTGAGGAAGACTGGCCCTGAGCTAACATCTGTGCCCATCTTCCTCTACTTTACATGTGGGACGGCTACCACAGCATGGCTGATGAGCAGTGTGGGTCTGAGCCTGGGATGTGAAGCTTCACACCTGGGCCGCCGAAGTGGAGCATGCCAAACTTAACCACTACACCAACATAAACGTGTTTTTTAAAAATAATCACCCTTGAACTGGTTGTAATATCTTTCCAGTTTCCTCATTAATTACTTAAATAAAATCATGAACACATTTTCATTTTTAAATCTGTATGAGAGTCATGATTTTACCTTTTTTGAAAATGATCTCTTAAAAACATGCTCCATATTTGGCTGCCTCTAAAACTTCTCCATTTTCTGATGGAATTAGAATTTCAGTGGCTCTGCAAAGTATCCACCAGTTGGTTGAGAAGTTTCTGAAATCTTAATAGAGGTAGCTAACATATCACTGTATTCTCAAATTTAGAGATATTCTAAAAGACTAAAATTTTTCTGGATAATCTTGAAGTTAGTGGAAAGTTTTGAACAGAGGGTCTCAAGAAGACATCTCAATTCTTAAAATGTGAGTACCACATTTATAAATTTTTCTAGCCTTCTTGGATAAACGTAGAGAACGAATCAGGACAGGAACTACAAAGCATGGCTGTCACTATTTCCTTAACCAAAAAGCTGGGAGTAGACCTCCATAACCAAAAAACAGAGCAGGGAAGACAGGGCTAGCATGGTTTCTGACACCTCCTACTCACGGTCCCAGAAGATTCTCCACATATATGACAATTCTACTACACAGAGTATACCAAGTAGTGATTCGGGAGTGAGAACTTAGGTATATACTAGTCATTAGCAATAATGTCAGTTACATCACCTATTTAGTGTTTCCCAAAGTTCCATCCTCAGTCTAGCTGCACAACAGAATCACCTTTGGAAGATTGTAGAGTTTACTAGATTACACCCCAGAGATTCCTATTCAGGACAGCTGACATAGGACCCAGTAATTTGAATCTGATCAAGCTCTCTAGGTGATTCTGACTTCACACAAGGTTTGGAATACTAGACATGATACTAGCAAAGAGGAATATTTTCTAAATTTTCTAATGTAGTTTATCTGTTTTCTTATATTGCTTTCCTAGCATCCTTTACAAAGACAAGGATACTGCCAATGAAATTTACCAGTAACCATTCTATAGATAGGAGAGATAAGGTGACTTTTATATGAGCCAAGTTGAGGATTATAACCCAGGAAGGCAGTCTCCACAAAGGAGGAAAGCGTTCAGAGAAGCATGGTTTTCAGTACAGTTTTATACCTTTTTAGAACAAATAACATACATCAAATATGCCCAGGATACACATATTCATGAAAGTTTCAAAGAGATATTCAGTTGCAAATTAGCAGGTCAACGGGACCCTCATGTCTGGGAAAAGGAACTTATCTTCAGGAGTACTAATAAAGGCGTTACCCATAATAGCGTTGTAGGAGGGGAAGTATGCATTCTTATCTTCAAAGAGTGCACTCTTTACTTTAATGGTTAAAGCAGATGTGCAATGTATGTTTGATGGGCCATAAGTCAGGCTTCTTTAGTTCAAGCTGTATCAGTTTTAAACTAGAATAGCTACTCCTTATACCTCAATCTGTGAAAATTTCTTGTCAATAGCTAATATTCACCTTTCATGCCTAGCACTATGCCAGGGAATTAAAACTAGATAATGAAATTTTCTACGAGCAAGGAACATAGCAGAATCTTATTAACTTATTTAATAAAGATTCCATAGGCTACACAAGTGGTTTCTTTTGAACACAACTATTACATAAGGCAGTTTACTTTATTTAAAAATGTTTAAATCCTACCAAGAACTATTCAGAATCAATTGTGTATTTGATTTCCACATGGTGAGCCCACAAGACAGTAATTTATTAGAAATGTTTTGTGTTATTTTTATTGATCCCTCTAAATTGTTCCTTATATTTCTTAGGTTTTACATACCCAAACAAATGGTTAGAATCTTGCAGAGAAGTCATATCTTCCACAGTTAGAGACAATATCATTTTAAGCAACATAAAAGTCATTAAGAGCATGCAATGACCTTGTGATTCGAAAATCCCACAGAAGTGATCAGAATGGTTTTAATGAGGTGATGATGATGTACACGTATTTGGCAACTGTCCCTAAATGTAAATATGCAAGTTTCTGGGTCAGCATTCATCCAAGAGTATCTCAGTGTCAATTTTAAGCTTAGTGTTAGATTTTTGAAAGTGCATTTCCTTTTCAGAAAATAAAACTTCATCACATAATAAATGTTTATTTATTTATGCATCTGAATGCCTCAGTCGGCCTTGGTCCAACTCTCCTTTGGGTGAGTGTGTGGCAGTCCATCATTTAGTTGTAAGCTGCTAGCCTTGCTTAACTTCTGAGGCTCTTGAGATGAGCTCAAATTATATTACAGCACACTGTACTCAAGTACGTGTGATTTATTATAAGAAAATTATTCAGGCTTCACGAAGCAATGTCAGACTAGATTGTTAAAATCTAGAAAAAAGCAAATTTTTAAAAAAAATCCACAAATTCAGTTTCCTTCAGTTTAAAGCTACAACAGGCTAAATTTATACTCCCAGTAAAGATGATATCTTGTTTTGGTAACTATGTTATTTAACTCCCTTCTAAAATTTTAATTAATATTAGCTCAATTTCATCTCACATCAATGTGTTTGTTTCTATTCTCAGTATCATAAAATATGAATTTCATTTCATTTGATGACCCAGCTAAGTATTAGGCTGTTTTCAACTGTTCACTATGCTATTTCTGTATTCACAAAATAAATAAGATGTTTAGCTTGTTGTCAGTGTTTGTTACAATTCAACATGGAAAATAAATAGCATATTGTATTTTTGCATATACCAGCTTGGTGCCCATGGATTTTTTTAAAAAGTAACTTAATATAAGGGAACACATACATGGCTTGTAGGCTAGAAAATTATTAATTGTAGAATTTAACAGGGTTTTGCTCAATTAAACAAAAATCAGGAGCAGGATTAAGACAAGATTTTCTAGACTAACTGGTCTCTTTATTTTTAACTTACATAAATATGTTTTTAGAAAACTAAAATCTTACAGTTGCTGAAAGTTTCAAAGGTTTTTCTTATAACAGCAATAGAACAAAAGCCCAGAAAGTATGTGATCCTTCTATACATTTAGAATCTAATCAGAGATTCTAGTGGAGTGAAGAACTTTGAAGGGGCTTAATCAAGAAAAAACTAACTCTGGGGCAAGCCCTGTGGTATCACGGTTCAGTTTGGCACGCTACGCTTCAGCCGCCCGGAGTCCACAGGTTTGGATTCTGGGTGTGGACCATTCATCAGGCACGCTGTGGTGGTGACCCACATACAATGGAGGAAGACTGGTACAGATGTTAACTCAGGGCTAATTTTCCTCAAGCAAAAAAAGAAGATGGGCAATAGATGTTAGCTCAAGGCTAATCTTCCTTAGCAGGGGGAAAAAAAGAGGAAGAAACTAACTTTAAGGCCAGCAACATTTCCAAATACAATCATAGTGTTGGGTACTGCCCTAGGACAAGAACAAGAGGATTGGTTGCTCAAGATCTGCCCACTGATTAGGATAAATACTTGTTCATTAGTCATCCAATTCAAAAATTCAATAGTGTATAAACATGTAAGGCATAATGATATATTTTCAAACTTTATTTGAATCTATGTGTTAAAATAATGGTCATTGATAACACTCTATGCTAGACATCAAGATTACGGTTAAGAACCTATAGAAAATGTAGTATCAACTTCAGAGGAAATTTTTTATTATTTCTAAAAGCAGACAATCACATCTATAAATTAAATTCTAGAATTTTCTAAAAATGCAGTTTGTTATAATTTGAATTTTGTACAGAGTGATACTATAACGAACCTCCCCAAGGAGGTTTTGTTACTAGAACTAGACTGGAAATGGAAATAAAATCATAGAAATCTCCTGTTTAATTGTAGACAAACAGGGTGTTTATTTATTTACGTTAACAATTAATTCACCAAGGTTAACGCCATGGAATAGAGAAGCTACTCTGGTACCTCTGTTATTCTTTGATTCTTTTCTCCATATTTTCACAACTAGTGTGTTTTAGACAACTATTTCCTCTAACAATTGTGTGCAAAGAAGAGCTACACCAAGCCTAGCTCAAGAACTAGGCTTGGCATCTCTAGGGTAAGAGTACTGAATATGAATTCCAGTAAAATGTTTTTAATTTGCATCTCAATTTGACACTTTGCTAACTGTTCTCTCAGGGAAGGATCACCATGTCTCTCCCGTTTGTTTCAGTCTTGAAATAATTAATTATTCTGAAGCAGAGAGACAACATGCCAATCCCAAGGACGACAGAGTTCAGGTGTACCCCGTGGGGGGAGCATTGGCAGATAGAGTCCCATTACTAGAATCTGTCTGCCAGAGAGGCTAATCTGTTGAAAGTAAAATGGGCTTCTGTAGAAAGAGATAAATATCTCTCACTTGTTTTTAAACATGCAATTTGCACCACTATAAAACTGAAAACTGAAAAGAATGGTTATAGCAGCTATTGTTTCAACCTTAGAAGCAGTGACAGGAATGAAAACATCATATCGATGTTTAGTACAACAAAACTCTTGGTTTTCTGTGTTTTGTGTGGACAACCAAATGAAGTAAAAATAGGAATAAAAGAAAAGATCCATCACTTTGGCCTAAACACACTGTGTAAATCTACTGTGGTTTATTTATAGAGCTAAGATATTAATAATAACTTAAAAATCACTTTGAGAAATCCCAAGAAGTTCCATAGTTCATAACTTATAGCAAATGAAAGTAAACACTCACACCTATCATGAGCCTACTTTTAGGCCAAAAAGCCCAGATACTGGATGTACTGTAGAACAAGAAATGGACCAAGATGATGGTATAAATTTTCAACGGCATACCCAAGCCATGAATGTAGGTAGAAAGTCATGTTGAATCATTATCATGTATTTGGGCAGAAATGACACTTTCTAGATAACACAATCCATTTATCAAGCTTAATTTTATGCTAGCTATAGCTGGCATCAGACTGATCATACTTATCTCTGATGCATTCTGAATGTAAGCATGAGGACTCTCCCACTATTTTAGAGAAATATATTTCACCTTTACAATGGCGTGCGTGTGAAATACCATAAAAAGTACAAGTTTTTAGCATTAAAGAGGGATGGTTAGCTTAAAAGATGGACCTTTAAGATATCTGAATACCAACATTTACATCTGAAGACGACAGAGTACGCTGATATTTACAAATGTGAAATAAGCAGTTATAACTAAACTTTTGGTAAACAAGTTGCCTCATTACCGTCAAGACATTTTTCTTATCAGTATTGGTAAAGAAATAGTAATATGAGTAAAATATCCTTTTTTGCTCAAGTTATGTGTAAAATTACCTATAGGAACTGTTCTATTACTTTGCCTACTCCATCAAGGAATTATTCTAGAGACTTGTTTGTTCTATTCTCTTCCTTCCTTTTATGAACTTCTGTTAATACACAATCAGCCAGGTGCCTTCCTGTTATAAATTAAGGAGTGATAGGCAGGCTTCAGGCTCAGTTTAGTTAATTTTCCCTAGTCTTAAACTTTGATTCAGGCTTGATTTAGTTTTAATTTCACAACTGCACCCAATATTTCACCTACACACATGAATAATTTATTCTTTGAATAGTTATTCAGAATATCTATTATGAAAATTTAAAAAATATATTGAGAAAAACCCCTAAAACAACATAGCATACATTTTGTACTTTTTGTTTATTGACTAATCTCATGGTTCACTCTTACTAATTATGATATTATTGGTTACAAAGGAAATAAGAATAACAGCCGACAATATTTTACATGATTTATGAAAGAAATCTTATCTGAAAATCAAACCCTTCCCACCCCAAACACATTGCATTTTGGATGCCTTGCACGTCAGTACTGAACTTCACTTTTCATGCCTTAACACTGCTCCCGCCCCTTTCCAATTGGAATTTGCAAAACATAGGACCTCTAATTCCCAATACATTAATGATCTTTGAACTAAGTTTTAACCCTTATAAAGTCAACATACCTTTCCTAATTTATAGAAGTGCAAATGTTGTCTAGGACAGCATTGTCTAATGGAAATCTCTGTGATGGAAATGTTCTCTATCTACACTGTCCCACACAGTAGCCACTAGCCACATGTAGCTACTGAGTCCTTCAAATGTGGCTAGTGGGACTAAGGAACTGAATTTTTAATTGTAAATACAAAATTAAATATTTTAATTGATTTAAAGTTAAATAGCCACCTATATTGGTTTAGCACTGGTCTAGCGGACACTTCAAACATTCAGGTAAGCGTCAGAAGTGGAAGATAGACTATGGGCAATCCAGGAATCTTAAATTAACAGCATTATGTTTTAAAAACTCTGTCATTCATTCCTCTAGTATGAATTTTTCCAGAAGGTTCACATTAAAAAAAAAATGAAACCCAAACCAACCAAATTCTTTAGGCTGCTTTTCTGTATGAATCATCTTTTTGCAAAGAGGTGTAAGACTGATTTTATTGCCAGCTCTGCCCCCTCTTCTACAGACAGAACTCAGTGATTAGGTTGCTGCATTTATTTAGGTTATTCTCCTAAAAAATATGGTTTCCATACTGCAAATAAATGACAGGAACCTTTCCACTAAATTATCCCAGACAGCACAAATGTTCTTTCCAAAAGTGGAGACTGGAACCACAGCCCCCTCACATTGCCTGTTACATCTGTTTATGCTTATAGAAGTGACATCCACTTCGTAGACAGAGAATGCCAATTTCTTGGGAAAGCACCCAGAATTTGGTGAGGCTTGAAGAAAAAGAAAAATCACTGTTCAAAATAAAAGATACATAGACTTGAGTACTTACAAAGACGTTTTGAAATTGAGAAAAGGTTTTGCTCCCAGATACAGATTCTGTGTGGAGACTAGCAGAGGTTCATATCCAGCCATGTTTATTTACTAGCTGATAAAGCTGTGGGTAAGTTAGAAAACTTAAACTTCAGTTTTCCCATCTGTAAAATGCAGATAATAATAGCTCTGTTGGGAAAACTTGTGTAAGACTTTGAAACGGGCAAAAGATTACTGGGTGTCCTTTCAATGGAATGCCGGATGTTATCTACAGGATCCTGGAATTTTGCGGTTCTACAGTAGTCTGCACCTTTGACGGCCTTTGGCTAAGCTGTTTTACTACTCTCTAGGCTGTAGAAACTTTGTTAATGTAAATGGTTCTTATCTATAGAAATGCAAAATTATTTTGTTCCTGAGATACAATTGATTACTGCCCTGTAGAACAGATAATTCAAGACATTACATTTTAGTGCCTTGTAGAATATTAACCAGTTTGTCCTCTTTCCTGATTGACCATGAAGGTCTGTTCTTCACATTCTCATTTGAATGGGTTGCAATATCTTGCTGGTTCTCCTCCTAATCAATGAGTCAAATAACATTTTTGACACATCTTCGTTTTATATTCCTATGAGAGTCATGTTTTTACCTTCTTGAAAAATTATCCTTTAAGAGCTTCTATTCCATAGAGCTTTTGGGAGAATTTGTTTAAAGGTCTATACTGAAGGTCATGATCAGGTTTATGTTTTGCAGTAAGGCTGTAATACTTCTGGTATTTGCGGGGGAGGGGTGGAGGGGGTACTGAGCATTTATAAAAGGGAGGGGCTGGGGGTCTGAAAAGCTCTCTCCTGAGGAGAAAGTCAGAAGACTTCCTCATTCCATTCCTTTTAGCGGTGGAGCCTTAAGGTCAAGGTGGGTGTTTAGGCGGAGGCCGCAGCGGCCTAGGGGGAGGCCACACGGGATCTGGGCCTAAGTGTTGGCCTTCCAGGCCAGGAGAGCGGCCCGGGGGTTTAATGCCTCGGGGTCATGGAGTTAACCGCAGACCTTGTGGGGCCCCAGCAGCGAAGCAACGCCCGAGCAGAAAGGCACACAGGGCCTAGAAGGGCAGGCCTCGCCCCGGGCCTGAGGGCCCTCGCCCACGGCCGAGGGGGTGGGGCGGCCTCGCCTCGGGCCGGTGCTTTTCGCCCTCCGTTGGCCGCCAGAGGCTCCCTCTCTCTCCCTCTCCTGGGATTTTGCTGCCGGGCTCCCTCTCTCTGCGGCCCTAGAGTTAATCCCATCAGCCGAGGTGAGGCACCTGTTACCCCGGGCCTTCCTCACCCCCGCAGCCTCTCCCCCATCACGCCCCGGCTCCCGGGCCGCGCAAACGGCCGGCGCGGGCGGCCGCACGTGGGCGAAGCCCCTGCCTCGGCGGGACCCCCGCCCCAGGCCGGCCCGAGGGCGCGAGCGCGTCCGGCCCCGGCCGCCGCCGCCGCCCGCCCGT